>NC_133344.1:9045665-9174551 GCF_030506205.2 Paramisgurnus dabryanus
TATAAGACTATTGGTACTGCATCTAAATGAAGCAATAATCAGTGAGACATTTCTAAAACACTGAATGTGTAGTAAAATTATTTAAATAAATTAAAAACAGAAGTATTTTCAATAGTGGTGCCAGACTGCACTACCCCATAGCATTTTTTTAATATATTTAGTTGGTCATATTAAATAATACTCAGTGGGGCGGTTTTTTGGACAGGGATTAGCTTAAGCCAGGACTATAGGTCTTAGCTTAATTAGGAAATATAACTAGTTTTAACAAACATGCCTTACTTATGTGCATTTTGAGGCAAAACAAAGGGCACTGATGTATTTTAAGATATGTTTATATTTAGTCTAGGACTAGTCTAATTAATGTCCTGAAAACCGTCCCAAAGTGTCATGTTTTGTAAAAAAATTTACTAGGACGTTTATATTAGGCCTACTGAAATCAATAAGTTAAAAAACACTTCTCACTTAAATGTAAGCAACTAGTTTGGTTATGTTTACCATATTTTATATATATTATACTCTTATAAACTTGATTAAATAAGTTTTTGAAAGCACTGTTACAGTATTCAGGTAAATCTGGGACACCTGCCTTTATATGAGCTATTGAGCTAATCTGAAGGCCACACGAAGTTTGGAGGCCTGTAGTTATTGACCATGCAGAAAGTTGCCGACTTCTGCTCACTATGCGCCTTAGCATGCGATGAATTGACCCCGCTCTGTGATTTTACGTGGCCTACCATTTCGTGGCTGAGTTGCTGTTGTTCCCACGTTTTTAGAAGTACATAAACAGTGTAAGTAGCACATTATATGACAAGTTTTTAAAAACTGCCAAATGGTTTATCATATTAACCACGTGTCAACAATGTGATGCTGACAGGTGTTTTCTGAAAACAGCTGAATGTGTTAATGGCAGTTTAACAGGCTTACATAAGCAGAAATGGCAGCTCAAGCAATGATGAAGAAGCATATTAAAAACAATTAGATGTAATACATAAAGTCTTAATGTATGTTTGTAAAAACTGCCCTAATATAGCTAATGCTTAGTTCTGGCTTAACCTAAACCCAGTTCCAGAAATCGCCCATAAATGTTATAAAGATAAAGAGTATTTTATATGTGCAATATTGAATAATCTCTGCTTAGTTGTAAAAATGTTCAGAAAATCCGAATTTTATTCTGCATTTTGTTAATTATAATTGATTAATGATTTTTTTGTAAAATCTTTATAGTTTTGTTAATTTTGTTTGTTTTGCTGTAGGCTTATGTGGGATTTTTATGTTGTTTTGTTGGTCGGTATGTCATGTTGTAGTTGATGTGTGCCGTTGTGCTTTCTGTGCTGAGATATGTGAGTAAATGTCTGTGTGTAAAGTTGAGAGGCTGTGGTTTCGGTTGGGGGAGAGACCAGCAAACGCTGATAACAAAGCCCTGAAGAGAAAACACGCAGAACAGATGGTTTCAATAAACAAGTTGTTTGCTTTATAACTATGTTATATTTAGAGAAAGTGAAAATTAGTATGTTTAACTAATGAATGCATTTAACCAATTCATGAACAATGGAGTACTGTTGTGTTGTTGAATAATTATGTTTTACATATTTACTGCCTACATTTCATGCTGATTGCTAAAAGTGTTAAAGTTACAAAGATGTCCAAATAAGGACTGTGGAAATTGATTTTGTTCCATGTTATATTTCTTTAATTAATCATTTTATTCTATAAACATTGTGTGTTTTATATATGCACTGAGCTATTATGTAGAAATGAGGTGTTTATGTTTGAGAGTGGAGAGTTACCAGTTTTTGTGTGTGTGCTGCAAGGAGGAATTTAGGAATTTACGACTGGTATCGATCAAGATAAGAGAGAGGCCTGAGGGGGAAAGCAAACAGGCGACTATGTCATTAACTAATGCCTTAATGTTCACAGGATGAAATATGCAATGTATTTCTTACTTAATCAGTATTAATCATTGAATAATTGATGTAGTAAATATAAGATGTTGTCTTTGATAAATGTGTATTAACCAATGAAATGAAGGTTGCATACAGAATAACTTAATGGGGGCAGGGCAGCTCAACCTTGAAGAACAGAATCTCCTGTGTGTCTGTGTGTTTGTGTTTTCTTTGCTAACAGATGGTTTTTAATAATGATTAAAGTGTTTCCTTAGAAGTAGTATTGCAGTAAAAGATTTAATATGTGTTTATCTATCTAAAGAAGTTAATGTGTGCCTTATTCATATAACCAATTTTACAAATAATGAAATGATGTCATGATATTGAAATATGTTTTACATAATAATCACTTTCATCTTACAGCTTATGTTTTTTATAAATGAATGTTTTATTAATGATTTGTTTTTAAGAAAGCATTATAACATGCTATTCAAAGTGGAGGAGTACTGGAGAGGAACTGCAGGGCTCCCAGGGATGAGAGGAGAACAGTTTGTTTTTCTTTGTCTATGTGTGTCCATCTTTGCCTACAGGCTAAAATTGGGTGTGGTGATGGAGTCAGATGGACGAGGGGAACGGCCTTTGTGGGTGGAGATTTTCTGAAGAAAGATCGACGTCACATATCTTATAAATATGCATGTTACTTCCTGAGCTGGTTGTTCGCTACTTGAGAGGACCCAGCGCTGTTAAACTTTTTCAATCTGATCAATAAATATTTGAACTTAGATATTCGTATCTTGTGCCTTTCCTCTAAATTATGAACATGCAAATGGACGCCTTAAAGTCCAACACTTATCACATGAAAAAATTTTTCCTGATCTGCCTGCTTTCAAATTTGTACAGAGGCTACCTTCAGTGTGGGGTGAAAAGTTCATGTGCATTTTCAAATGAGTAAAACACTAGCAATTTTTGGTCTAAATGCCTTGGTCTTGTTTTAAAGAAAACACTTTTCACTAAAGTGACTGAAGTTGAAAATATTTAACAAAAGTTGTTATAGCAGATTACATTTATTGTAATAATAAAAAATAATTAAATATATTTTGTACATAAAATTATAAAACATTTACATCAAAAAATGCTACAAAATTTAAGACATAAATCTCAAGGAGTTGTGATCCAAATTTCAAGTTAAAATAAAAAAAAATTGGTTTGTGTTACACTTTTAGAGGTTTTACCAACAATGGCCACTAGGTCTACAGTTTGCTGAACAATCTATCACAAAACAATCTATTACTGTCACTGCATTATTATTATTAAAATATTTTGAAATATGACTTGAAACTACATTTATAGAGCTTTCCAATGATATACTGTACAATTTGTCAATATTTTTGTAGATCTATAGGATATAGCGCTATAAATATATGTTAGGATTGAACCAGGGTGAATGTAACGCTGGACGAAAGTAACAAAGTGATTTTCTTCAAGCCCTGATTACATTTGCATTCCAAACTATGACACAACCCTTGACAGAGCTGACAAATATGGTGTTAATTTGTCACCGTTTTGGTCCAGAAAGCTGTTTTCAACCATGATAAGTAAATTTCAAAAGCGGTCATTTTTTTCTCGTAACGCGTTGTGTTTCTCATTTCATGTGTTACAATGCTGATCAGTGTACAGGTTATTTAGTGGCTGCAACACATTCTGAAGTTTGACTTCTCAGAGTTTTTAAAAAAAAAAAGTAAATATCTAAAAATTCTTAAATTTAGATGCTTTTTTAGAGCAAAATGACCTTTTAGACAAAAACTATACAATTTCAGTGAATTTGTGCTTAAAACAAGCAAAAATATCTGCTTATGGGGTAAGAATTTATTTTATGATCATTTAATTTAATTTAATTTTCATAGTGTGCATATTGTTGAATAAAATGTTTTTGTCAGGAAATGTCAATAAAGTTCAGGAATCAGAGTCTCAAATGCGGGATCAAAAAAGTTTATTAAATGAAAATAACACTGATACTGTAGGGATACGCTTGAAGACGAAGCACCCGACTGATTTCAGATAGACAGAAAATATAAATCCACACTAGTCCACAATCCACAGGGGAAAGAGTCTCTCACACTGCACCGCCGAAGAAGTCCAATAGTGACGAGGAGGTCCACCCACTTCCGATGACGTCACACAATAGGAAGCCGAAGACAGCTGGTATACGCTTGAAGACGAAGCAACCAACTGCGCGAAAACTCAGGAAACTAGACAGTAATCCACTGACAAAACACACAGGATCGAGAATCCTGGACAGAGACAAGAGTCCGGATGTCGGCGATTGAACCTGGGGCGAGAGCAGAGATGGTGAGATAAATTACAGCGGACGGCTCTACCTGGACAGGGAGCGAGACAGTAACCAACCGAGAACAATGAGCGCGTGACAAAGGACAAAACGCAAGACTATAAAAAGACCAAAAGGAATAGGACACGTCTGGGAAACAATCAGAGAAACGAATGGGAGGAGCGAGTGCACACGTGAGGAACCAACACCAAAGGTAAACAAACAGACACACATACACTGCCGATCACCCAGGTGCCATGACAGTACCCCCCCCCCAGGGCCGGCACCGGACGGACCTGGAGGAGGCTCACCTCGTCGCCGACGGAAATCCTCGATCAGACCAGGATCCAGCACATCCCGAGCCGGAACCCAACACCTCTCCTCCGGACCGTAGCCCTCCCAGTCCACTAAATACTGAAAACCTCTGCCCCTGCGACGAACATCTAGTAATCTCCTAACCGTATAGGCAGGAGCACCATCCACTAGACGGGGGGCGGGAGGGTTGGGGGCAGAGACAGGGGAAAAATTACTGGCAAAAATCACAGGTTTAACCTTGGATACATGAAAAACAGGGTGAACCCGACCAAGAGTAAGTGGTAACTTGAGCTTCACTGCTACCGGACTAATGACCTTAACAATACTGTATGGCCCAATGAAACGCGGAGCCAGCTTTCGAGAAGGCTCACGGAGAGGCAAATCTTTGGTAGAAAGCCATACCTTTTGTCCACACACATAACGAGGTGGAGGTCGTCGGTGGCGGTCAGCTGCAACTTTGGTCCGTCTGGAGGATTGTAATAAAAGGTCTTTAGCTCTTTTCCACGTGCGTTTGCACCTGCGGACAAAAGCTAATGCAGACGGAACCGCTGCATCGGGTTCCTGTGATGGGAAAAGGGGAGGTTGATAACCGATAGATAGTTCAAATGGTGACATACTAGTAGAAGCGACAGGAAGAGAATTATGTGAGTACTCAACCCACGGGAGCTGTTGGCACCAAGAATTCGGATATTGTGACGACAGACAGCGAAGCGTTTGACCGAGATCCTGATTAGCCCGTTCACATTGCCCATTGGTCTGTGGATGATAACCAGAAGACAAGCTGGCAGTAGCGCCGATCTGTCTACAAAACTCCTGCCAAAACCGGGAAATAAACTGAGGACCCCTATCTGAAACCACATCAGTCGGAAGACCATGTAAACGAAAAACGTGGTTGATCAGAACCTGAGCCATCTCCTTGGCAGGAGGAAGTTTAGGTAAGGGAATAAAATGAACCGCTTTGGAGAAACGATCCACCACAGTCAAAACGACAGTGTTACCATCAGATGCCGGTAAGCCGGTGACAAAATCAAGGGCTATATGTGACCAGGGGCGGGAAGGGATGGGCAAAGAATTGAGCAGACCAGCGGGAGACTGATTAGATGCTTTGCTACGAGCACACGTAGAACAGGCTAATACAAACTGTCTGATGTCTGTAGCCATAGAAGGCCACCAAAAACGTTGGCGGACGGCAGCCAACGTTCTCCGAATACCTGGATGGCCGACAAATCTGGATTCATGGCCCCACCGGATGACATCGGAACGTAAAAACTCAGGAACCCACAGACACCCCGCTGGACACCCATCCGGCCTTTCCTCCTCTCGTCCGGCCTCTCTCACCCGCTGCTCGATACCCCAAATGAGGGCACCGACCACCCTGCCCTTAGGAAGAATGGTTTCGGTCCGCTCAGACTCGGAATGACCGAACAGACGGGAGAGAGCATCAGGTTTAGTATTCTTGGAGCCAGGCCGGTACGAGAGGGTGAAATTAAAACGGTCAAAGAAAAGTGCCCAACGAGCCTGCCTAGATGTTAACCTTCTGGCCGAACGGATATATTCTAAGTTCTTATGATCCGTCCAGACCAGAAAGGGCTCCGAGGTTCCCTCCAACCAGTGACGCCACTCACCCAGCGCGAGTCTAACCGCCAGCAGCTCCCTATTACCTATGTCATAATTTCGTTCCGCTGGGTTTAACCGGTGAGAGAAAAAAGCACACGGATGTACTTTCCCGTCAATGGACGACCGCTGTGATAAAACGGCACCTACCCCGACATCAGAAGCATCTACCTCCACTATAAATTGTTTTGCCGGGTCAGGAATAGAGAGGACCGGAGCAGAAATGAAACAGGACTTTAATTCATCAAAGGACTCCTGAGCCTCTTTATTCCAGCGGAAACACACTTTAGAGGAGGTGAGAGCAGTGAGAGGTTTAGCGATCTGACCAAAGTTTCTGATGAAACGCCGGTAAAAATTGGCGAACCCCAGAAAACGCTGAAGCTCTTTACGAGTGTCGGGCACTGGCCATTCGGTGACCGCTTTAACTTTAGCGGGATCGGGGCGAATCTCTCCCTCAGCAATAACGAAACCCAGAAACGAGACTGACACCCTGTGGAACTCGCACTTCTCCGCCTTAACAAAAAGTTGGTTCTCTAAAAGCCGTTGTAAAACCTGGCGAACATGCTGAGTGTGTATCTGCATGGAGGGAGAAAAGATGAGAATGTCATCAAGATACACAAAGACAAAATTATTAATCATGTCTCCCAGCACTTCATTTACCATAGTTTGGAAAACAGCCGGTGCGTTACAAAGACCAAATGGTAAAACGCAGTATTCCCAGTGTCCTGATGGTGTATTGAAAGCTGTCTTCCACTCATCGCCCTCCTTAATACGTACCAAATGATAAGCATTACGCAAATCTAATTTGGTAAACACGCGTGCTCCCTGAAGTAATTCAAAAGCTGATGACATTAAAGGCAAGGGGTACTTGTTCTTAACAGTAATGTCATTAAGCACTCTATAATCAATGCACGGGCGAAGAGAACCGTCTTTCTTTTTAACAAAGAAAAATCCAGCACCGGCTGGAGACGAGGAGCGGCGAATGAGACCGGCATTAAGCGCTTCATTAATGTACTTATCCATAGCCTCTCTTTCAGGTTTAGAAAGGGAAAAAACACGACCCTTAGGCGGAAAAGTACCTGGGAGGAGATCGATAGAACAATCGTACGACCGGTGAGGAGGTAAAGAGGTGGCCCGAGCCTTGCTGAACACCTGGTGCAGATCTGAATACTCCGCCGGGACCCCCGAGAGATCGGCAGCAGGAATCTGAAAAGTAGAACAAACAGAAGCAGAAGGAGCAGGACCAAGACACGAAACATGACACGAAGACTTCCAAGACAAGACAATATTGTTCTGCCAATCAACGTGAGGATTATGTTTAGTTAACCAGTCATGCCCCAAAATAATGGGAGAATTACATGACTGTAACAGATAGAATTCAATGTCCTCACGATGATTGCCAGAAACATACAGACCTACAGGGGGAGTGCGATGGGTGATTACTGCCATATGCTGACCCTTTAACGTCCAGGCAGAGAGAGAAGAGGTTAAAGGGATAGCAGGAATACCCCAAGATTCAGCCAACCTGGCATCCAAGAAACTTGCCTCCGCACCAGAATCCAGCAATGCCTGTGAATTAAAATCAGAGTGGTTATATTTCAAAATTACAGGCAATAAGGTGCGGTTTACGGGAGAATCAAAGGATGAAACGCCCACCGATACTCCCGGGTTTATCGGCGGGCACCCCCTTTTACTGGACACGCAGCGACTAAATGCCCCGCCTTACCGCAGTAGAGGCACAATCCATTATTCAAGCGACGTTGTCGTTCGCTGCCGGTAAGGCGGAGCCTACCCAATTGCATGGGTTCCTCAAGCTCAGACGGTGAAACAGGTGTAACAGGTGAAACCGAAGACTCAGATGCCACAGTAAAGCGACGAAATGACTGGCGAAGGTCTCGTTGACGCTGACGAGTCTCTATGCGTAATGCCATGTCAATCGCAGCCTCCAATGACGTAGGTGGGTCCCGTGCAGCGACTTCATCCTGGATGTGCGGGTTGAGACCCTCAAGGAACTGAGCTCGGAGAGCAGCATCATTCCATCCACAAGTGACAGCCAAGGTCTTAAAGGTGATAGCGTAGTCAGTGACGGAAGAATCTCGTTGTAATAATCGCACTAATTCAGCTGCTGCCATGTCACCTTGTAGAGATCGATCGAAAAGTCTCAGCATTTCGTCCTTGAGGGCCTCGAACGAAGCCGTGCACGGGGCCTGGACCTCCCAAACAGCCATTCCCCAGTCTCTCGCCCTCCCCGTGAGCAGCGTGAGAACAAACGCCACTCTGGAAACAGACGCTGCAAACCTCCGGGGCTGGAGAGCGAAGACCAGGGAGCAAAGGAATAGGACACGTCTGGGAAACAATCAGAGAAACGAATGGGAGGAGCGAGTGCACACGTGAGGAACCAACACCAAAGGTAAACAAACAGACACACATACACTGCCGATCACCCAGGTGCCATGACAGTTTTATTCTCAATAATTCACGTTTGTACTGTCGGGTTGCTTTTGAAACATTTGATGAAACAGAAATTAAAAATGAAAATGTAATTTAATTATTTTTTGCAAAGAAAAACAACAAAATATGTTTGCAGTTACATATTAATGAGGTCATAGTCGTTTATATTTACTAAAAACAAGTGTAACACAAAAATCTATCTTCTTCTGTTGTGTTACTTTCGTTTCAGCTGACAGAGTCAAAATAACAATGCACTTCTTATGTAATGCAATGCTAACAGGAGTTAACTTACACACTGCAAAAAAATTATTTTCAAGAAAAAGTTTTCTTAGTTTTTTTGTCTTGTTTTCAGTAACAATATCTACAAATATCTTTAATTAAGATGCATTTTCTTGATAAGCAAAACGACCCAAACAAATAAGTCTAGAAATTTAAGTGATTTTGTGCATAAAACAAGCAAAAAAATCTGCCAATGAGGTAAGCAAATTTTTCTTGAATTTAGAGTTTAAGAAAAATTTTCAAGATTTTAACACCAGATATAAACACCAGTTGATTCATTTTCATGAGCTTGATAAGACGTTTTAAATGCTTTATGCATAGCTTATTGCAGAGATTCATAGTATTATGTATTTTTTTGTGTGAAATAATTTTGTCTCCCATTTACTTTTTAAGAGTTAAATGCCATGCCACACAACAATTGCAATGCTAACTTCATAAAATAAATAAAGTCTTGAATTTGCAGAGTGCAGTTCAGTGTATTTCATTTATTTTTAGATGTGCCTGTCAATCAAACATAAACACACTTATTTATTCTGATGTGAAAGGTACACATGGTTTCATCCACAGGTTCCCCAGAGACCCAAAGACCCTCTGCCACAAACACAACGCATACAATCTGAACCTTCAGAGCAAAATTCACTCATAGTTTAAATTAAAATTATTTGATTCAGTCAGCTTGAGATTAAACTTTTTTTTAAACCATTTTTAAATTTTATCATGTGGTATACAGTAGGACTATAGAGGTGGGGGGGATCAGGTGTCAGGTGGAATTCAATCAATAAGCATTGATGTCTTTTTAATTGACATCACAGTGAGGAACATTACATTGAAAAAAATAGAAAAGTAAGCTGAGAAAGGACCTGCTTTAAAGATACTAAAGCCTTCTCACAATGTGTCCTTTCACCAAGCAAAAAGCCTGCAAATACCTCTTAATTTAAAGACACAAAACATATAATCCACGGCACTATTTCTGCGTGCGTGTATAAAAGACTTTAATCAGTTGTGTAGATAAATGTTCACTAGATGGCGAAATAAGATCAGTTTAGTAAGACATGAGATGCAGCAATGAGCACATTATCACAATCCACACTGTGTGCTGGAGAAATTAAAGTTTGTATCCAGACTCACAGTTTCTGCTTTCTGTATCAAAATTACAGCATTACGGCATGTTTGAAAGTAGGAAGCTTTATTTCCTCTTTATCATCATCATTACACTCAGAGGAGAAACTGTTGTACTGCAGCTAAAAACATCTTTATTAAAGTAGACACAATGGTAAGACCAGCTCTTTTTAATGAGATTTAATGAGTAAACTTTCTTTTAGGTCCACTGCATGAATTTAATGTGGGGTGGGGGTTATGTTTTTAAGTGTTGTTTTCATGACACCCATATTGATGATTAAATTTGCCAAAGTTTCCTGTGGCCCCATTCATTTCTTATCCTGGTTATAGATCTGTACTTACATATTCATAGCTACCATAAACTAATTTGTCACTTTGTATAGAAAACGGTCAAATTAGTTTTGTGATTACTTTACAAATTACTTTTATCCTTAAGACCAATGAACAAAACTATGCAGGGTAAAAGAAAGTTGGACCCATGATGAAATTTGAGTTCACTTGCAATGAGAATAACACATGGTTTGTGGCATCCACAGCACTGAAAAAAATGATTCATTCAATTTACTCATTTTTTTAAGGTAAGTGGTTGCAATCAATTTATTTAAGCTACATTTAAACAAAAGTGTTTTATTTTATTTAAATGTAGCTTAAATAAATTGATTGCAACCACTTACCTTAAAAAATGAGTAAATTGAATAAATCATTTTTTTCAGTGAGTGTGGATTATGTAGTGAATCATTGTCTGCAGAGAGCATTTGGTATATGAAATGTTGGTATATAATAAACAATGTTTGTTTTACTGTGTTGATTTTAGTTTAATCTCATGGAAAGTCATGTTATATACACTGTCAGAAATAAAGGTGCAAAACTGTACCTTTTCTGTCACTGGGCTGTACCCTAAGTTTCCATTTGGTACCTTTACATGAATAAAAACAGAATACAATTTTGGTTAGATTACCGTAACCTTTAAGACCTACACTGTTAGAAAACAGTCAAAATATGTACCCTAGCTGTCAGTGGGGCAGCGCCCTTTAAGAAGGTAATTGTATGAACCATTAGGTACAGATATGTAAACATTTAGTACCAATATGTACCTTTGAAATACTAATATGTATTTTTCAGGTACTAATAAGCTCTCTTTGGTCCCAGCATTTACCTCTGAGGTACTAAAATGAAATCCTTAGGTGCAAAGCTGTACTTTTTGAAAGGGTACAGCCCCAGTGACAGAAAAGGTACAGATTTGTACCTTTATTTCTGACAGTGTAGTCATGCAAAATTTGATCAATTTATTTGTGTCCATGGCACAAAATTCAGCCTTTTTTGTGCCTTGAGTCTTCTTTTTCGTTTCATTTTATGTCTTTTTTACATTGTTTTTTCCTATTTTCCATTGTTGCTTGGGGTTGGGGTTAAAATCACTTTCTGTTACATTTTTAGACATCCTAACTCAAACCCCAACTCTAACCCCAACTCCAGGCGAGAATAGTTTGAAAAGCAGAAGAAAAACATGTAGAAACCACTACTTAAAAGTACATCCTAACCCAAATCCAACCCCAAGCGACAATGATTTAAAAATAGAAAAAACAAGATAAAACAATACATAAAATGACAGCCGTGCCACAGACACAACAAACTATTCGCTTTAAAAGCTTGTGCGAGTGTACCTGCAATGGGCACTGTAAAGAACCAAGCAGCCAAAGGCAAAATTAACACAGGTTTTCCAAAACAAAGATGGTTTATTCAGGGTCAAACCCATCAAAAGTTACAACTTAAATTTGAATAAAGAAATCAGAAAAAAGAAATCCAAAATTAAATATTCCATTAAATGCTAAACAAATTATGTGTTAACACAAAAATGTGAATTTAGTGTCATGCAGTTACCGCTCTAATGTGCGGCTGCATCAATCGCCATCACAGATACAAATAAATTAACCAAATTTTTTATAACACGATTTAACACACCTGAAAATCCCAATCAAAGGCTTGAGTATGACTTGGAAATGACATTCAGGTGTGTTTGATTAAGGTTGTAGCTAAACTTTGCAGGACAGTGGCCCTCCAGGACAAGGAATGCCCACCCCCCTGATTTAGCATGCGTACAGACAACGTGATCTCATGAGAATACATGTGTATTTTTAAGTTTCAGTGTGGTTGTACCATACGTATAGTTACTTACATTTAAAACACACTGAAACATATAATATCGACGTTTTGACAGGACTAATACGTAAATTATTTATGCATTTACAGCTTTACAAACGTACTATTTTGTATGCAAGTTCTTCCTATTCATAAATATTAAAATTTTGGGCATTGACATTTCTTACTCATATTTATTTAAGACAGTTTACCCATTTACCTAATGAAATGATTATGATATTCCGAGAATTTTAAAATATTGAACATTTTATAACTTTAAAATGAATAACATTCCTGTATTTATTTAACTTTTTTTTTTAATATCTAGTTAGTTTGCCATGACACACAAAAACTTGTTTTCTCCTATGCTGTCTTTTATGCATCACTTTATTTTAACTACTAAGCAATAGTTACACCAAAATACAACATAAATTCACAAAAGCGGTTTCCCGGACAGGGATTACACTAGTCCTAGACTAAAATAAACGTATGAGCTGTCCAAACTGACAACAACTTGCACTGACATATCTTAAAATAAATCAGTGCCCTTTGTTTTGCCTCAAAATGTAAAAAAATAATGTTTTAATTAAGGCACGTTTTTTAAAATTAGTTATAGTTCCTAATTAAACTAAGGCCTAGTCATGGCTTAAGCTAATCTCTGTCCTGGAAATCACCCCATATTCATTTGCTGTAATCCACATCTTTAAAATTCATACGATTGCAAGGAACAGATCCAAATTCAGCCCTTGATCCAGCGATCTTGATCCGAGTTCTCATCAGCAACCGTAGAGTCAGATTGTGCATTCATTATATGAATTTGAAAATTAAATATTGTGCCTCAAGATGCTTTATGACACATTGCTTTACAGCAGTGATATCAAAAGCTCATTGGCTCTTTGCGTGCCACGTGACATATTTGCGTCATTTCTTTTTCTGTACGTTTAAAATTTATAAAAAGCGTGCCGTGACTGAGGGAAGCCGGATCAACGTTCTCTTGAATTAATAAATTTAATACTTCTCTTTACTTTACTTCATATACTCCAGAGAGGACCGCGGCTGCAGCACATCGTAATTTTAACTACTTTTGTTACTGATTTTAATATTCGCAATAAATAAGTTGTTGTTATTACACTTGTCTGTCTTTTATGCTTTTTGTAACAGTAATGTTAAATGATTTTAATAAACTGTTTTGCATAAGACTGTGATGGCTTTAAATATCGTTTGAATGCTATATTGTTACTAATATGTTCCTAAACATATCTGTCCGTTACAGTGCATAATATAAAACGAATACATGACGTATTTAAACATTTTGTATAAAAGGGTGATGATAAGTTTACCCAGACTCCTTTCCCACCCTGGACCACCCCCTATGAACTCTTGTGTTCCCCCACCCCCCCCTCCCTTGTTTGTTATTTTTATTGTCCCACCCTAGTCCTGTCATAGTTTTATCCTGTTTGCCCTTGTTAGTCTTTGTTATGTTTTCGTGGGTTATGTCTTGTATGCAGTCTGTTTTGTCCCGTGTTTAGTGTTCCCCTTGAGGAGCGTCTAGTAGCCGCTCTTTAAGGGGGGGTTACTGTCAGGATCCGTCCGAAATCATCTGTTTTTTTACATCTAGTCTTTGTGTTCGGGGTCCTGGCAGTACCATGTTTTATGTGGGAAATGTGTGGTTTTAGTATTTTGCAAGCAAATCATATTTTTTGACATTACATTATCTTTTGTCTTTTATTTTAGGTTTTGAATGCAGAAAGAATGTAATATCTTTATTTTTGTTACTTTTAGTTATTTTTTATTGTTAAGAAACAAAAACATTTCATTTCCTGTCTTAAAATGAAAACCTAAAATATTTTAATATTTTAACTTAATTAAATAAAGAATATTTAATATAAAAAACCTAAATAAATTAGTATTATAGATAATATTTTCTGATTTCCATAGTATGTGTATGAATTGACATATCAACCATTTTGTAGAGGCCGATATTTAAAAAATGATGGGATGTGTTGAAAAAAAATACATTGAGTGTATTAACTAGCAACATAAGGAGATAAGAAATGCAAACACATTTTTTTTTCAAAAGCCTTTTTCTTGGTGTGGCAGTTAAAGGGTTAAGTGTCACGTTTTAACTCTGTGAAATGGATGCATGTAGACACTGAGCGATTTAGTAACTTACCCCGATGTTGTTTTGTATTTGTTTGTATGATACAATCTCTGTGTATGTGCAATGTTTCTTTTTAGGTTGTTGGCAAATAATTAGAAAACATTTTGTAATAATTTCACAACAAACTTTGTTTCCTTGTGCAGCTGTCTATCCCATCACCTGGATTATAGTGGTTTTCTGCATATTTTAAGATATTAATTAAACTTAATGAAATACAAGAAGTTGTTTACATATTCATATATTTTTACGGTGGTTTTCTGGCAATCACATCTGCATTTTACCATTAAAAAAATAAGAGTTTCTAACAGGTAATAAATTAAAGAAAGGGCCAAAACACACATTTATAAAATAAACAAAACAAACTGACTACCAATGGTTCCCGTTACTGATGCACTCTGCCATTGACCTTGAAGATTACAAATTCAAAGTCTCCGTCTTTTAGCTCTACTGTAAACAGAGTTGTTTTAAATATCACACTGGGAAAAGGGACACAACGCATGTCACTAATTAAACGAAAACAAAAACATTTTTAATAGTGCTGTCAGACTCCACTACCCACTTAAATATTACTCAAAATGTGACTGTCATATTTTGTAAAAAAAAAAAAAAACATTTTGTCCTGAAATTAATGAGTACACTGAATAAACAACTTCCACGTAAAAAATCCACGTAACAATTTTGGAAGTAAAATTTACAGCTTTTTTAAGTACAACTTACCTGCCAAAGTCAAATAAAATCTACTTAATAATGCATAAAGCATTTGTTATATAATTAAGTAAATGTCACTTAATTATTGTTATTTTAGAAGTTAGATTTATTTTAATTATTTAGGTAAAGTCTCTAACCTTTTTAAATACTAAAGCATTGTCCTAAAAAATTAAATAAATCTTATTTGCTGTTGCATGTTAGATTATATTTAATGTTTGTTGTTTTCTTTAACATAGTTGTATGGACTTAGTTACTCTTGGTGTTATAACACAAATCTCACAATTTGGCTATAAGTCAGTCATTAAAAAACCTTGATCTTCCATGTAAAACACACACAAATGTTTTTTTTACATGCATTGTCTGTGGAGAGAAATACAATAAAATATTCAGAAATTTTATTTAATTATTTTAGGACTATGTGCAGTGACTATAAAACAGTTAAATAATACATAGAAATATATAATACGATTTAGTATTCCCACACAGTTCATTTTGTACATGAATTAATTGTGCATTTATTACCCATTTACTTTACTTAAAATCTAGTTCTCAATAAATGTTAATATAGAAATTATGAGGGTAAATGTAATATATTTTACTACACCAAAAAGATTGTTATTTCAGTGTTGAACTAACAATTTAATCACAAATCTTACTTAAATGTTAGCAGCTATGTTATCTTAATGATTAAGATTAACATATTTTATATTAATTCTATATATTTTATGCATTTCTAAACTTGATTACATAAGTTACATTATTTAGTCAAATTAAGGTTAAGCAACTTATTGTGGTGGATTTCCCAAAACCACCATTAGCCAATATTGTCACAACTTCTGTTGTTACAGTATAATTTAACTATTCGGATGTTTCCCAAGACCACCCAAAGAACATTTGCAGACTGCATTACAAACTTGTCTGGTTGGTCAATATATATCACAACATACATGCAACATGCATACAATACATTTTATAATCATCATTTGAAATATATACAATTAACTTTCTACATCCATTAGTTTCTCACAAGTATTCAAGTGCAGCTTGCATGTGTATGCATGCTTTGCTACAAGGGTTGTCAAATGTTATGATGCCAGAAACCTGCAAATATAAAGAATCTTTTGTGAAAGACCCTTTTCCTTCTTACTATTGCTGCTTGCAGTTAGGGTTTAAATCACTTTCTGTTAGATTTTTAGACATCCTAACCCAAACCCCAACTCTAACCCCAACCTCAAGCGACAATGATTTAAAAATAGGGGGGAAAATGTAGAAAAAAATACATAAAATTAAAACGAAAAAGAAAGTCGTGCCACACAAAAACGCTATTTATAGATATCCATGCGAGTGACACGAAGAAGACATTCGTGTTCAAGGCAATCAAAAAAGCTGAATTTCGTGCTATTGACACAAATAAATTATTTTTTACATTTTTCGTGACTATAACACGACTTTCTGTGAGATCAGTCGGGTCTATAGTTAACCTAGACAGTGAAATTATGGTTATTGCTTGTTGGGAAGTGAAGCGCTGATGAGGGGTTGATCAGATGAATGCATATAATTCTCCCAGCTCGAAAACACATGTAGCTTTGATACACTCCTTAAGTTTTAACGCGCTATAAACAAATACAACACAATAACTGCAGTTATATAAAACAAGGCTACACTTTAAAACTTTAAAATGAATAACATTTCTGTAACCATTTTGTAATGCATACCCCTGGTTTCCCAGACAAGGCTTAAGACTAGCCTTAGTTCTCCTAGACTAAGACACATGTTTGAGCTGTCTTTACTGAAGATAACTTGTACTGATAGATCTTAAAAAATGCCATTGTCACTCATTTTTCCCAAGATGCACATTAGTAACGTCGTTTTAAGGCATGTTTATACACTCTTAAAACGAATGTGTTAAAATAACACATCTATTGTGTTGTCCTTAACTTATTTTTGGAACAATACATTTTGTGTTGTTTTAACACATCTTGTGATGTCCCTTTTATTTATTTGAACTAAAAATCAATGCGAAATGACACATACAGTAAGTGTTTAAATAACACATAATGTGTTAAATAGTTTAACCCAAAACAATGTGTTAAAATTAACACATCCTGTATATTTCACAAAAATGTCCTAAAAGCACCATTAGCCAATAATGTAACAACAACTTCCGTTGTTACAGTATAATTTAACAATTCGGATGTTTCCCAAGACCACCCAAAGAACATTTGCAGACTGCATTACCAACTTGTCTGTTTGGTCAATATGTAGACTCACATACAGTACACGGTAAACATTTGCAACATGCTTGCAATACATTATATAATCATCATTTGAAATATATACAAATACCATTCTACATCCATTAGGTTCTCGAAAGTATTAAAAATGCAGCTTTTAAAGAATAGGCATGTGTATGCATGCTTTGCTACAAGGCCGTCAAATGTTATGATGCCAGAAACCTGCAAATAAGGAACTTTTTGTGAAAGACCCTCTTCCTTAAACAAACGTAAACAATTATTTAATGTTGTATGCAAACTTGAAAATAAACAATATTAACATAATTTTTTTGCAGTGCAGCAACTTTCACAATAAATCTTCTTTTATACCAGCTTTACAGAGATAAAACTTTTTTTATAAATATAAGCCATTCAGGAAAGTTTGAAGCAAGAACACAAAAAAAAAAAACATTACATTTACTCAATTTTTTATGGTAAGTGGTTGCAATCAAGTTATTTAAGCTACATTTAAAATCCAAAATAAAGGTACAATTTTAAAAATATGTTAACAAAAGTCATTATTGACTGTTTATTTCACGCTTCACTGAAAAAAAATGATTCATTCAATTTACTAAATTTTTAAAAATAAGTGGTTGCAATAAATTTATTTCAGCTACATTTAAAAAAATAGAAAAGATTTAAAACCTCTTTACTGTCACCCACCCCTTTTAAGTGTGTGGGGGGAATTTGATGTGCACTTTCAAATTAATATAACTCTGGCATTTTTTTGTCTAGAAGCCTAATCTTGGTCTTGTTTTAAAGAAGACAATTTAAGGTTTTTCACTGAAGTGTCTGTATATGAAAATATTAAACAGAAAAAATGTTATGGCAGTTTACATTTCTTTTAATAAATAAAAATAATTTCATGACATATTAATTTTATAAATAAAACTATAAAAATGTAAATATTTCAAAAAAGAAATAATGCAAAAATGAAGCCATAAGTCTCAAGTATTTGTGATTCAAATTTCAAGGTAAAATCACAAATGTAGCCTAGAAATCTAGACGCACCCTAGCGGCCGCAAAATATACTAGTCAACATTTGAAGTGGATCAAAAACGTTTATCAAAGTTGTCCTAAGACAAGAACGAGTATTAGGTATTGGTTTTAAGACAACTTTTAGAAAAGGGTTTGATCCACTTCAATTGTTGACTAGTGTATATTTGCTGCCAGGGTTTAGTCTAGGCACTCACAATACACTTAACCGGTCCAAAAACCAAAATTTGGTCAGGCCAATCACATCGTGTGTAGCGTCTGTGGGGCGGGCTTAACATGATGACGACAGAGCTGCAACGGTTCCTACTTGAAAACAGAGAATGGCTGCTGCTGCTGGCGAACAGCTATCTTTTGAAGCGGCTTTGGCCGCGACTCTGGAGGACTTAGACTTATGTTTTTCTTTGAGAGAAGAGCAAATAAACCCTACTGAAGTCCTTTTTAAGCAAGAAAGATGTGTTTGGAGTTTTGCCGACTGGTTACGGTAACTACGTCACCTTCTTCGTTGCTCTGATCCGTCATAGCGCTATCCTATTGCGTGCAGTGGCATTTTGAGGGACAACCTTATATCCCGCCCCTTGCATTGAGCCGTTTGTGTGAAGAGTTGCCAGACCTTACATCTTGATGTAGGTCTGGCTAACCAGGCTACAAAAAATGAGGTTTGTGTCACTTTTTTGTCGTTTTACCAACAAAGGCCACTAGGTGTCAACGGTTTGCTGGATACTCTTGCCGCAAATTAATAAATGACTGTCACTGCATTATTATTACTGCTAAATCGTTTTGAAATATGAAAACTACACTCTTGGAGTTTTCCAATGATATATAGTTTGTCAACATTTTTGAAGATTTATAATATGATATTAGAATTATGAATATATAAAATGTATATGCATTCCTATGGGGGGTGGGGTCATGTAACTAAAAACTGTCACTACATTATTTCTATCATCAGATGACCTTGAAATATGAAAACTACATTCTGAGGGCTTTCCAGTGATATATAGTTTATCAAGATTTTTTAGGTTTAGAATAGGGGTTTAGTGTTATAAATATGTAAAATCAAATTGGGCCTACATGTGGGCCCGTGACATTTTAGAAACTGAGTCTCACTACGTCATAATTCTCCCAAAATGGTGAGGATATATGAAAACTACACTCTTAGAGCTTTCAAATGATATATAGTTTGTCATGATTGGATAAGAATTCACATGCAAAACACTGAAGTAAACGTAGGCTTCCCACTAGTGGGGCAGTGATATTTCGTAGGATATGAATGTTTTGAGGCGCACTCTCCTCATAAATGAATCAATTACTCTCTGTACATAATTTATTTTATAAAACACTGCTGAAATGTGTATTCTAGAGGCTTAGACCTTTCCACAAATATATAGTTTGTTGTGATGGATTATAATGTACATAAAAAATATTGAAGTAAACTCAGGTGTCCCGTATACGGGACGGCGACAGTTAAAGGTTTAAATAATCGTGGGAAACAAGAAATATAACTTTAATATTTTAAGGTCAATGGACATTTATGGATATACATAAACTATGGAAATGCATTATTCTTCTTAAAAAAGCCAAATGGTTTATAGCCAAGTGTCAACAATGTGATGCTGACTGTTTTAGACAATTTCTGAAAACAGCTGAATGTGTTAAAGTGTTAGTTTAACAGGCTTACAAAAGCAGAAATGACATCAAGCAGTGATTAAACATATTAACAACAGTTATTTAAAGTAATAAAATGTATCTAGATCTGTTTTGTAGATCTGTCAAACTCAGATAGCTATAGTTGAAATAAATGTAATGATGTTCAATTAAACCCAGGTGTATATTTTAACAAGTCCTTATTTTCAGTTTCTTTTTGTCCAATGTTCATTAATTTGTAGAGATAGCAAAGTCAAACCTGATCTTTTTTATACCGTCGCACTCTTCTGTTCGTAGAGAGTAATATATTACAGTAATGTTGCACTTGAAACCTTGGCTGTAAAGGATATTTGAAAAACCGTAGTCTACGCTGGTGAATGTCGCCCTCTCTTGTGAATCAGTGTACTGTCTTCAACGTTGCCAGGACCCAACACTCCCGTCTTCTCTTAATCAGCAAACTGATGCTCCGCCCACACTCAGCGATAGTCTTCTCTTCGGATAATCGCCAATCTTCTCTTTAATTTCTCTGACTTTAATCTTCTTTGGCGATACGTTTTCACTGTAGCTGCACTGGTTCAATAAAATAATGCCCACGCATCGTACTGATGTCGTTTGAATTTATTTTCACACTCTCTCACTCGCTCTCTCTTCAAACACCGTGAAAACTATAAAAAATATAAACATATAATATTCAAATGCACATCTCACAGACATAATAAACATCCACAAAACGCAATCCTTTCATAATTAGTCCCAATCACGACATTACAATACACAATACACTTATACACACGACGATATACATCTTACATAACAGCACATGAACAACATTATAACATTTAACACAGTTACCGTGTGCGCCTTTTGAACCACATGCAGATAAATCGTAGTTATTTGTGGAAGCCGATCATGTCAGCATGTTAACGTGTCCATGTCGTTGCTACACTCTGTCCCACAATTCCATAGTCCCGCGCTAGAACCATAGACAGTAAAAGAAATGGACACAGCGACCCCATTGGATTCAACGGAGACAAGTGAAGTCAATTAGAAGCACGCACTTCCTGGGTGTCGAGCGTACTGCGCAGACTCAAACTGAGCTCAATGACGTGGATGTCACGTGAGCAACCTGTCTGGCAATTGTAAGTCTTCTAATAGCCGTGCCACGGGAAATCTGAATCACCTACTGAATCTTGCAGAGACGGCGAGCGTGAACAGGAGCACATTTTGGTTAGTATTCTGATTAATAATCTCCCTTGACTTTATGCCTTCACGTCCACCCGATTGCCTCATAGTCAGTAAAAGATTGCCTGTGAGCTTCTCTCCCAGTCCATATGGTAATTTCTCTACTGTGCGACAGAAAGTCGCAGGTTATGACGCAATCGTTAGCCTATTTTTACAAAAACTGCTTCTACTGGGACATAACGTAAGATACATGGTAATGGAGCCTTTTATACATTTTCGTGTTTCTTTAGAAATAATTAATGGACAAATGGAGTCTTTAAACGCCTCAGATGTAAAGTTATTCGCTGTCAAAGTGACGCCAAAATGAATGGGAGTCAATGGGATGCTAACAGCAGATGGGTGTTCGCTAAGCAATGGCGGCGTCCAGGGAAGCTTCAATAAAATATGAAACCCTGCCCCCCTGGCTAGAACACTGGCGTCACGTGCAGAGGCGATTCTAGGGTTAGAGCTTTAGGGGTGCTGAGCACCCAATGAGCTCCGCTGCCACCATCCACTCTTTTTTCCTACAGAAACCAATTATATGTTCAACGGTTCATGGCATGCGCAATGTAGTCTCATGCCCTGTATGTGACCTCAGATAGCGTGTTTCCCTTTCGCGCGAAAGAAGAGGTGACTGGTTTGGAGTATAAGTACTGCAGGTTGTTACGTGTAGAAATGGCAAGTGGGAGAGAAAAGGAAGTCTGCCTGCAGTTGGAGGATGCGCCAGCGTCGTATAAGTTTGGTGTGTGGAAACATATTTTTATTTCATGTTACTTATGATGACAGCGGAAATAAAACAATAGATTGAACTGCAGTCTATGGGTTGAATGTGCTCAAACTTCGAGCACATTCAACCCATAGACTGCAGTTCAATCTATTGTTTAACAGCCACAGGAGATCGCCTTCTCTCCGACCATTTATCTAATATGAGCTACTGAAAGTTTTACGTCTTTTCGTATTCAGCGCTATTTTTAGCCTTTCATTGATAAAATTAAAGCGGCTGATTTCCGCGTAGTTTCATTTTGCTAGCGTGTGAAAGTTGCGATCTTATTTCAGAAATTTCCCCTCAAAGTAATCATGACAGAAGTGGACAAAAGAGACTTTTATAGAGATTTAAATATTACAGGTGCAAAGGTTATGTTTCTCTCTCGTCCACATATACTCTCAGTATTAAAGCAGCCTCTCAGTGATAAACCTAAGAGCTACACTGAAGTTGGCATTTTAATAAATGCAAGTTATCTTTGTGTGCTAAAAATCAGGGACGTGCACAGGGGGGTTGCTCAGGTTGCCCGGGCAACTGCCCATATGCCCTTCTCGACTCAAGTTGCCCTTCCGAGGTGGAAAAAAAATTGTACTTTTACTTCGTTTACACTATGCAGCGTTCCTTCGTTACTGTATTTTAATTAATTACGAAATTTGTATTTTATTTTTAAATTGCTATCTCGTGTTTCTGGCGCATTCGCGAATTAATGACTCGTTTGAGTCGATTCCTTACAAAGTTTTGCAAATAAACGAGTCTTTTGAGTCGATTCTTTACAAAGCGAATGGGCCAAACGTTTAAATTGGTTAGCGAATCAGTTTGAATGAATTGTTCAGATCGCTGCAAAGACGGAATCGTCCGAAGCTGTTTTACTCATAACCTATGTAGAAACACGCAGAATATAACCATTTTTGGGTGACGTGGAAATGAATTTACCAATCTTTTAACTAAAAGCAAAACTTCACACATGTACCCGCCATTACATACACGCGACCTGTTCGTTCATCGTCAGACACAGTTAAACGCGTGCAACCTCCAGAAGCATTGTAGCACAGATTGAAGAAAATCCATCGATGATTGACGTCTGATTCGCTGTATACTGTACTGTATGATGTAAGTGATTCTCACAAAACACACGTGACATGACAACGTAAGAAAACAAGAGTTTTGTCTAAAATCATTTTTATGTAAGTGTAAACTGTCAATGTCCTCAGACCACCTTAGGAGATTTCTAACTTTATACATATGCAAAACTGTTGTCAGCTTACTTGTCTGATATTTCAGCTATTAGCTACATCAATATTGAGACTAGAGTTAATTTGTTGATTTGAAATGCTTGTCTATTCTGTGTTTGTATTCTTTTTTCTGTACTGTTTGTGTATGTTGCAGTTTTACACATACTGTAGAAGTGCCCTACATAAGTATTCTTCTGTTTGTTGTGGAGTCAAGAAATGTCTAAACATTAAAAGATGAACATGAGACAAAAGTACAGAATCTGTCACATCATTATTTTTTAATGGTCACTGAGCTGTGTCCTGATTGTTTACACATGAAAAGCATAAAATGTGTAGGATCAGTTTGATTTACTTATGTGCATTTGTGTACAACAACATAAGTCAGCATTTAATGCTGTTGTTCTTTGTTGTTAAAGCATGTATGTGTTGAAACATAAACAAAGGTTAATAAAATGTGACATTCTAAACTTCTGACATACTGATATTTATCTTACCAATTTCTGGTCTCTACAGCAAACAGAAAAATCTTGTTTTTACAGTTCTGATACTTATGGAGGGCACTGTATTGTGTGTGTGTGTGTGCGTGCGTGCGTGCGTGCAGTCCTTCATATAGGCCGTGTTTAAAAAAAAAATTTAGGGGGGGGGTGCCCTTTATTTAGGTCAGAGCAACTGCCCCTAAAAATTCCTGTGCACGTCCCTGCTAAAAATGCACATAAAGTTTATGTAGATGTCAATACACTGTCATGATTTCGGTCTTATTGGCCGCTTTGTCTTTGTTTCACTATGTGTTGTGTTGTGTTTATGTTTTGACAGCTCCACACGTGCGCGCCTTTCACCTGGTGACCTCATTATCTCCGACTCTTCTCACCGGCGTCCCACACCTGATCCTTATTATTTGCCCATCCGGTTTGATTTAAATTCCCCTCGTTTCCTCTGTTCCTAGCAAGTTCGTCTTTGTATGTTCATGCCCGCTAGCCTGGCTAGTTCTAGTCCTGTCGTGTCGAGAGCGGGGTAAAGTTAGTTTTGTTTTGGATATTCGTGACACATTCGGTACTGAACGGCAATGAGCCCAAAATAAAGCATATTTATAAAAAGAGCAAAGCTGATAATGTTTCACAACCTTCATTAACAATGGTTTCTGTCGATATAATAACCACTGACCCGCAGAAGCCGTCGCAATCTCAATTGTGCTGGAAAGCGCTCTCTTGGCGGAGCCGCAAGTAAGGGACCGTGGGGAAAGTGCAGGTTTTCTTGTTTGATGAGCGGTGTTTTTGTAATAGCTTTTTTGTAAAATGTCCTATGAACAACAAACCAGTGTCATTCAGTACTGGAGGACAGGGGACATCTTTCACAACTTCTATTTTAACCCCTACTGGTGAAAAATGGAATTGCATGTCTAACGTTAACACTCTTTTTGTAATAACTTTGTCCATCGGTGAGACAGAGACATCAAACAAGTGTCATTCAGTACAGGGGGACAGGGGACATCTTTCACAACTTTTATTTTAATCCCTACTGGTGAAAAATGGAATTGCATGTCTAACATTAACACTCTTTTTGTAATAGCATTGTCCATCGGCGAGACAGAGACATCAAACAAGTGTCATTTAGCACAGAGGGACAGGGGACAGCTTTCACAATATCTCTTTTTAACCCCTTCTGGTGAAAAATGGAATTGCATGTCTAACATTAACACTCTTTTTGTAATAGCATTGTCCATCTGCGAGACAGAGACATCAAACAAGTGTCGTTCAGTACAGGGGGACAGGGGACATCTTTCACAACTTCTATTTTAACCCCTACTGGTGAAAAATGGAATTGCATGTCTAATATTAACACTCTTTTTGTAATAACTTTGTCCATCGGTGAGACAGAGACATCAAACAAGTGTCATTCAGCACAGAGGGACAGGGGACAGCTTTCACAATATCTCTTTTTAACCCCTACTGGTGAAAAGAGGAACTGCATGTCTTACAATAACACTCTTTTTGTAATAGCTTTGTCCATCGGCGAGACAGACACATCAAACAAGTGTTGTTCAGTACAGGGGGACAGGGGACATCTTTCACAACTTCTATTTTAACCCCTACTGGTGAAAAATGGAATTGCATATCTAACATTAACACTCTTTTTGTAATAGCGTTGTCGATCGGCGAGACAGAGACATCAAACAAGTGTCGTTCAGTACAGAGGGACAGGGGACATCTTTCACAACTTCAATTTTAACCCCTACTGGTAAAAAATGGAATTGCATGTCTAACATTAACACTCTTTTTGTAATAACTTTGTCCATCGGCGAGACAGAGACATCAAACAAGTGTCATTTAGCACAGAGGGACAGGGAACAGCTTTCACAATAGCTCTTTTTAACCCCTACTGGTGAAAAGAGGAACTGCATGTCTTACAATAACACTCTTTTTGTAATAGCTTTGTCCATCGGCGAGACAGACACATCAAACAAGTGTCGTTCAGCACAGGGGGACAGGGGACATCTTTCACAACTTCTATTTTAACCCCTACTGGTGAAAAATGGAATTGCATGTCTAACATTAACACTCTTTTTTAACACATTAACACATTAACACTCTTTTTGTGTCCATCGGCGAGACAGAGATATCAAACAAGTGTCATTCAGTACAGGGGGACAGGGGACATCTTTCACAACTTCTATTTTAACCCCTACTGGTGAAAAATGGAATTGCATGTCTAACATTAACACTCTTTTTGTAATAGCATTGTCCATTGGCGAGACAGAGACATCAAACAAGTGTCGTTCAGTACAGGAGGACTGGGGACAGCTTTCACAACTTCTATTTTAACCCCTACTGGTGAAAAATGGAATTGCATGTCTAATATTAACACTCTTTTTGTAATAACTTTGTCCATCGGTGAGACAGGGACATCAAACAAGTATCATTCAGCACAGAGGGACAGGGGACCGCTTTCACAATATCTCTTTTTAACCCCTACTGGTGAAAAAAGGAACTGCATGTCTTACAATAACACTCTTTTTGTAATAGCTTTGTCCATCGACGAGACAGACACATCAAACAAGTGTCATTCAGTACAGGGGGACAGGGAACATCTTTCACAACCCCTACTGGTGAAAAATGGAATTGCATGTCTAACATTAACACTCTTTTTGTAATAACTTTGTCCATCGGCGAGACAGACACATCAAACAAGTGTTGTTCAGTACAGAGGGACAGGGGACAGCTTTCACAACTTCTATTTTAACCCCTACTGGTGAAAAATGGAATTGCATGTCTAATATTAACACTCTTTTTGTAATAACTTTGTCCATCGGTGAGACAGAGACATCAAACAAGTGTCATTCAGCACAGAGGGACAGGGGACAGCTTTCACAATATCTCTTTTTAACCCCTACTGGTGAAAAAAGGAACTGCATGTCTTACAATAACACTCTTTTTGTAATAGCTTTGTCCATCGACGAGACAGACACATCAAACAAGTGTCATTCAGTACAGGGGGACAGGGGACAGCTTTCACAACTTCTATTTTAACCCCTACTGGTGAACAATGGAATTGCATGTCTCACCGATGGACAAAGTTATTACAAAAAGAGTGTTAATGTTAGACATGCAGTTCCATTTTTCACCAGTAGGGGTTAAAATATAAGTTGTGAAAGATGTCCCCTGTCCCTCTGTACTGAATGACACTTGTTTGATGTGTCTGTCTCCCCGATGGACAAAGTTATTACAAAAAGAGTGTTATTGCTAGACATGCAATTCCATTTTTCACCAGTAGGGGTTAAAAAGAGATATTGTGAAAGCTGTCCCCTGTCCCTCTGTGCTGAATGACACTTGTTTGATGTCTCTGTCTCGCCGATGGACAAAGTTATTACAAAAAAAAGGTTTATATTAGACATGCAGTTCCATTTTTCACCAGTAGGGGTTAAAATAGAAGTTGTGAAAGATGTCCCCTGTCCCTCTGTACTGAACGACACTTGTTTGATGTCTCTGTTTCGCCGATAGACAACGCTATTACAAAAAGAGTGTTAATGTTAGACATGCAATTCCATTTTTCACCAGTAGGGGTTAAAATAGAAGTTGTGAAAGTTGTCCCCTGTCCCTCTGTACTGAACAACACTTGTTTGATGTGTCTGTCTCGTCGATGGACAACGCTATTACAAAAAGAGTGTTAATGTTAGACATGCAATTCCATTTTTCACCAGTAGGGGTTAAAAAGAGATATTGTGAAAGCTGTCCCCTGTCCCTCTGTGCTGAATGACACTTGTTTGATGTCTCTGTCTTACCGATGGACAAAGTTATTACAAAAAAAGTGTTAATGTTAGACATGCAATTCCATTTTTCACCAGAAGGGGTTAAAAAGAGATATTGTGAAAGCTGTCCCCTGTCCCTCTGTGCTAAATGACACTTGTTTGATGTCTCTGTCTCGCCAATGGACAATGCTATTACAAAAAGAGTGTTAATGTTAGACATGCAATTCCATTTTTCACCAGTAGGGGTTAAAATAGAAGTTGTGAAAGATGTCCCCTGTCCCCCTGTACTGAATGACACTTGTTTGATGTCTCTGTCTCGCCGATGGACAATGCTATTACAAAAAGAGTGTTAATGTTAGACATGCAATTCCATTTTTCACCAGTAGGGGTTAAAATTGAAGTTGTGAAAGATGTCCCCTGTCCCTCTGTGCTGAATGACACTTGTTTGATGTGTCTGTCTCGCCGATGGACAAAGCTATTACAAAAAGAGTGTTATTGTAAGACATGCAGTTCCTCTTTTCACCAGTAGGGGTTAAAAAGAGCTATTGTGAAAGCTGTTCCCTGTCCCTCTGTGTTACAACCCAGGCTCTAGGGTAGCAACACAAAGGACACAAAACTACACTAGTCAACATTCGAAGTGGATCAAAACCATTCAAAAAAGTTTACATAAAATCAATCCCTAATACCCATTCTTGTCTTAGGACAACTTTGATAAACTTTTTTGATCCACTTCAAATGTTGACTAGTATAGAATAGCCAAACAAAATAACATTTATTTTATTACAAACAAGTTAAAACCAAAGAATGTTAAGCATCATTGCTGCTCCCGTGCTGGTTTCCAGAGAGAGTGTGGAAAGCTGACCAGGGTTTAAATTGGCTTCTCTCAGGTGATGCCAATCAGCCAGTTGATTGTCAATGAGCCACCACTTAACTGAAACAAAATCACAAATTAGAACAAAAACCAAAATACAAACCCAAGACATAACACCCCCACCCATAAAGTGTTGCTATTGGGCAACCAAAAGCAACATTGTTTACAGGACATTAAATCATCAAAATATATCAAAACAAAATAAACAACTTACGACCTTGAAAGTGCATCTGCCAACACATTATCCTTTCCACGAATGTGACAGATCTTGAGATCATACCCCTGTAAAAATAAACTCCATCGCATCAAACGTTGATTTGTATTTCTCATGTTATGGAGAAAAACCAGAGGATTATGATCAGTGTACACAATAAGTGGAACACTGGATGACACATACACATCAAAATGATTCAGTGACAAAATCAGGGCCAAAGCCTCTTTCTCAATGGTAGAGTAGTGTTTTTGATGGACATCAAATTTCCTAGAAAAATAACAGACTGGATGCTCAATGCCCTCTAAATCATCCTGAAGCAGAACTGCACCCACCCCAACATCACTAGCATCTGTAGCTAGCTTAAAAGGTCTATTAAAATCAGGGGCAGCAAGAACAGGAGAATTGCTCAACAAAGCCTTTAAATTGTCAAAGTCGACCTGACAGGACTCAGTCCAGGCAAACAAAACCTTTGGACTAAGCAAGTTAGTTAAAGGTTCAGCAACAGTGGCAAAGTCTTGCAAAAAGCCCTATAATACCCTGCCATGCCTAAGAACCTTTTCAATTCTCTCCTAGATGATGGTACAGGAAAATTCACAATGGCTTCAACCTTTGCTCCTATTGGAGACACATGTCCATGACCAACAACTTTACCCAGATAAGTTACTGTGGCTTGTCCAAACTCACATTTTGAAAGATTTAAGGTTAAATTTGCAGCCATTAGCCGTTTGAAGACCTCCTCAAGCTGGACCAGGTGCTGAGACCAGGTAGAACTAAAAATAACCAAATCATCAAGGTAAGCCTCACATCCAACAACTCCCTCCAACACTTTATTTACCAACCGTTGAAAGGTGGCAGGTGCATTTCTCATTCCAAAAGCCATAACGTTATAATGGCAGAAGTTGTCTGGAGTCACAAAAGCAGAAATTTCACGAGCCCTCTGGCTAAGAGGAACCTGCCAATAACCTTTCAGAAGGTCCAACTTGGTGACAAAAGTTGCAGAACCAACTCGGTCAATGCAATCATCTAAACGTGGAAGAGGATAGGAGTCAGGCTTAGTGATGGCATTTACCTTGCGAAAATCTGTACAAAAACGATGTGTCCCATCAGGTTTCTCAACCAACAAACATGGAGAACTCCATGCACTAGAAGAGGGTTCAGCTATGCCATACTGTAACATATACTTTACCTCCTTACACAAAAGCTGACGCTTAACAGGATTCACCCTATATGGATGTTGCTTAATAGGGATTGCTTGGCCCACATCAATGTCATGCTCTAAGACATTTGTACAAGAGGGAACATCAGAGAACAGGGACAAATGTTGCTGAACTAACTGAATAATATCAGAACGCTCAGAGGGATTAAGATAGGACAAATAAGAGTCCACATCAGCCAGAATTTTTGAATTTGGCAACCTACTTTGAACAGTCTCGGAAACAGCAGCAACTTCTGACTCTGCAGATGGAGCATGCAACATTGCTAAAGTCTTGACATTTGTAAACCCTGTTTGACTACGGTCAACATAACGCTTCAATAGATTAACATGGCACAATCTGGTTTTTCGTTTACGATCAGGTGTCTGAACCAAATAGTTAAACTCTCCCACTTTACGATCAATAACATATGGTCCACTATATTTGGCCTCCAATGCAGAACCAACTATTGGTAAAAGTACAAGGACTTGGTCTCCTGAGCTAAACACACGTTCTTTAGCCTTTCGATCATACCACAACTTCATCTTCTTTTGAGCTGTCTTCAAGTTTTCCTTTGCCAGTTCACATGCTCTACTAAGTCTAGAATTAAAATTAGACACATAATCCAAGAGGTTAATTGGAGCAGAATGCTCAACAGCTAACCATCTCTCCTTTAACAGCTTCAAGGGCCCTCTCACTGTATGGCCAAACACAAGTTCAGCTGGGCTGAAACCAAGGGACTCTTGGGCCACTTCTCTAACAGCAAAGAGTAGTAATGGAATACCCTCATCCCAGTCCCTCTCAAATTCCTTGCAATAAGTCTTCATCATGGTCTTTAAAGTTTGATGGAACCTCTCAAGTGCTCCTTGAGACTCTGGATGGTATGCAGAAGAGATATTATGCTGAATTGACAATTGCTTTAACACCTGAGAAAAGAGGCGGGACACAAAATTAGACCCCTGATCAGACTGGACTACTTTAGGAAGTCCAAACAGTGTAAAAAACTTAATAAGGGCTTTGGAAATGGCAGGTGCTGTAATCCTACGCAAAGGTACAGCTTCAGGAAATCGAGTTGCTGCACACATAATTGTAAGCAGGAATTGATTACCCGACTTAGTACGTGGAAGAGGTCCAACACAGTCGATCAAAACATGTTCAAATGGTTCTCCGATGGCTGGAATTGGATACAATGGAGCAGTCGGTATCAGCTGGTTAGGTTTACCTATAACCTGACAAACATGACATGACCTGCAATGCTGAGCCACATCGGTTTTCACTCCAGGCCAGAAAAAATGCCTTAACACCCGATCCAAAGTTTTCTTAACACCCAAGTGACCAGAAAGACAGTGATCATGAGCAAGATACAAGATGTCAGATCGATAAACTGCTGGAACTACAACTTGAAATACACTACTCCAGTCATCCTGACTTGACATTTTTGGATCTGTCCACTTTCTCATCAGAACACCATCACTAACAAAATAGCCAGAAGCTACATCCAACTGTGCTTCTTCCAACACAACATCTTCAAGTAAAGATGCTAAAGTAGGATCCTGTTTCTGCTCATGAATTAATTTCTCACGAGATGGAAACATCTCTCCAAATCCTGTCAAACTCATCTCATCTTTGGCTATAAAAGTATCATAAAGTGAAACTTCAGATTGATTAGTGGAAGGTTTACACTTATGCCTTTTAGCAGACATGGCACGAGTAGTTACACAAACGGGAAATGTTTCTGGATATACCAATTCAAGCTGATCTGGTCCATCTAATTTATAAGGAGTAACCGTAACTTCAGGAGCAGGTAGCACTTTACCCCCAGCTAAATCATTCCCCAAAATAAAAGACACTCCATCTATAGGGATTTGGGAACAAAGTGCCACCACAACATCCCCAGTAATTAAATCTGATTGAAGATGAATATTGTGTAAAGGCATTGATAAATAATCAGCACCAAAGCCTTTAACTAGCACCTCAGAACCAAGGGCTGATCTTTCTGCAAATGGCAAGATATCCTGCAAAATTACAGACTGAAAAGCTCCTGTGTCTCTCCAGATCTTTATAGGTTGTTTAAATTCAGGGTCTGAAGACAAACAAACAACACCATCCATTAAGAATACTGAAGAACCAGCCAAATGGTCTTTCATGGGTTGAGTTTCAACAATTGATGGTACTAGAGACACAGAATCAATATTATTCACAGGACTTACACAGGCTACAGTCTTGGAGGACTTCTGTTTTTTACTTAAAACAGGACAATCTGCAATAAGATGGCCGAACTTCTTACAGTAAAAACAAGCTCTTTCTGAATTTAAGCTATCGTTAGTGCTTTTCTTCACAGATGGTAAAACAGGAAACACAGATTTTACAAATCTAGATTTGTGCTGACCTTTGCTCTGAAACTCAGCTTGTCTATCACCAAAGTTTACCTTATGGGTTAAAACAAACTCATCTGCTAAAATTGCAGCTTGCTCTAGAGTTTTTGGCTTCTGCTCATTTAAATAAACAGACACAACCTCAGGCAAACAATTCTTAAACTCTTCAAGCAAAATGAGTTGTCGCAGTTCTTCTTGACTTGTGACACCCTGAGAAGTACACCACCTATCAAACAGATTTTCCTTCTGCTTTGCAAATTCAACATAAGTGTGCTGAGCCAATTTGGTACAACTACGAAAACGTTGGCGGTAAGCCTCAGGAACCAACTCGTATGCCTTTAATATAGCTGCTTTAACCTCATCATAATCAGCACTTTTTTCAAGGCTTAAGGCAGAGTAAGCTTCCTGAGCCCTACCAACCAAAACACTCTGCAGAAGTAAGGTCCACACTGCTTTTGGCCATTTTGAAGTGATTGCCACTCACTCAAAATGAGAAAAGTATCTGTCAACATCCTTCTCAGAAAAAGGAGGCACTAACCGAATATGACATCCTACATCAAATGAAGAAACATCAGATCTAGGAGTTGATGTTCCTGAAGCCATCTTCCAATCCATCTCCCTAAGAAACCTCTCGTGTTCATAATTCATCTGCTTCTCTTTAATTTGTCTCTCTCTTTCCTTATCCTCCAGCTGTTTCTCTTGTAAGGCTATCTCTCTTAGCCGTAGTTCAAATGCAGCCTCAGACAAAGGAGTAATCACAGATTTTGGAAAATCCTTCTGAACCTTTAAAACTTCCTTATCACTGAGAACATTCCTAATGATTTCCTTCACACTATCCTTCAGTTGCTTCTCTTTACTAGTGATTGTAATATCATAATGAGAGGCTAACTGCAAAAGCTGATCCTTTGTAAAAAGCTCAAGTAACTCCTCTGAAGGCTCTTTTACAAAATCTTCTAAAGAAGCCATTTTCACCAATTAAAGCCACTTCACTGACAAAATACAGGCCTAAATTTAATTTCTGTTTCACTATTTCTTATACTAGAGTGTATAATTTCATACAACCACACGCAGCAAAAATGCTCTTACAAAACTCAATACCCAAAAAGTAGAAAAAATACCAATACAAAAGACTACTATACAAAGACAAACACTATAGTTTGTTAAAGTACTTGTCAGTAATCACTCAATTTAACACATTAGGCATTATTCTACACTAAGTTCCAACAAATGAACACTACACAAAAGCTGCTATAAAGTTAGGATCTCATACCCACAAGCACGCACACACACATGCCACTAATTTTAACTCACCTAACTTAAGATATTCCCCTTACCCATAAAGATGAGAATGGTTGCCAAAATCAATATAATACAAAAAAAAACATGAGAAATCCCTGGATACCTGCCTAACGTTTTCTAATTCCTATCTATCTTCTGAGGTGTACCAGGCTCGAGGCGAGTTTAAAAGCAAAACCTCAACAACTGTAAAACAGTTGCGAAATGCTTACCCCCGACAGGGAAACAAGTCCCCACCCAGGATAACCTCAAAAATAAAAAAGGAAAAATAACAAATGAGTGAACCGATGGAAGGATTGAAAATCAACCCAGCTGGAACACTCCCTATCTAACCAGGGAAACTCATGTAAAAAAAATTAACAACCATACTCACCAAAATAAGGTCAAACAAATGGGAATCAAAAATCCAGCACTGAAGTATCAATGAGAAACATTCTGCTAAACAAAATCGGACGAGCCCCCATTATGTTACAACCCAGGCTCTAGGGTAGCAACACAAAGGACACAAAACTAGAATAGCCAAACAAAATAACATTTATTTTATTACAAACAAGTTAAAACCAAAGAATGTTAAGCATCATTGCTGCTCCAGACCTGCCAACCTTGGAATTTTTTTTTGAGTACAGCAGCATTGGCCGAAAGGACAGAACACGGGTTTTTAACATATAATTTAACACATGCACGCGCACATGCACGCACACACACCTCTTGGTAACCTTCAAGGTAACATGCTGCACATTGCACTCACTTTTTCCCCATCCTGCCATAATCTGCGTTAAAAATTATTATAAATGTGAATAAAATCATGTTTAACTAAATTTGCCATACATGGTGATTAATAACATTATTAATATTAAATTCTGTATGCTCCAAAGTTTAGCATGTCTGCACAAACACTGTTAAAAGTGATATTACTGTTAAATAGTGGGACAAATGACATTCTGTTATCATTTACTCAACCTCATATTGTGTCTAACCTTCATGATTTCTTTCTTGAGTGAAACACACACAAAAAAATTGAGAAAAAAAATTGTTGTTTTTCCCTGACTAGCAAAAAATATAATGGAGTGGGGACCAGACACTGTGGTTATCATCACTCTTTAAAATAACTTGTGTATCACACAATAAAGAAACTCATAAATGTTTAGATGGTCTGTTCTGTTATGTAAACTATGACTGAATTACATGTTTTAAGTTAACTATACCTTTAAGACAGTATTTTAGAGTTAACACTGCTTTAAATTCAACCATAACTGTGACAGTAGTGCTGTTAACTGTATGTCTGTCTGTAATTTATTGTAGCTTTGTTTACAGTGCAGTACAGTACGGCATAGGCACCTATCACGTGGGCGCTCGGGACACGATATATTCTTCATGTATAAAACTTTATTTGATGTGGTTTGTATATGACGTTTTATTTTATTGACAATTATCAAGAGCGCGTTATTTCAGAACGCATTTAATCCGCTTCACTCGGATGTCAGGTGGATTCCCTTCACTGAGAGTGAACTTTCAGTTTTTATTTGACTAAAACTGGATGATCCGCCCCGTGGTACAATCATTGTACTTTTTCTTAAGCGCTCAATTATAAATGATGCTCATTTACAAATCAGAAGTAATGTTAGCGCATCTTGCGGTCAAGTGCACGTTATGAAACGGAGCCCGCGCGACCGTCGACTTCAAAGGATTAAGCTAATGCATTATTTCATTATTTGCACATCCACCCTGACCAGTTTACCTTAGCGAATCAGACGTCTTGACTCCGTTGAAAAAGATGGTCAGAAACTGCGGGTGGAGGAAGGAGATCACGCTGGATTTTGTGATTCCATCGATAGCAGACTCTTGTTACTGATTGGCCATACGACTTGTCAATCATCCCCACTTTCTATGTGGTGGATGATCCCAGTGCTATGATTGGACATATTTTTCTTTTTTCTGTTGCTTCTTTTGAGTACTTCGCGCGGCAAAGGGCGTCATCAGGTTTTTGCGTAGTTTAGAGAGACAAATCGTACCACCGTACTTTGAGGTCAAAATGAGTACCTGCTACGCAAAATGCGTACAGGTTGGCAGGTCTGCTGCTCCCGTGCTGGTTTCCAGAGAGAGTGTGGAAAGCTGACCAGGGTTTAAATTGGTTTCTCTCAGGTGATGCCAATCAGCCAGTTGATTGTCAATGAGCCACCACTTAACTGAAACAAAATCACAAATTAGAACAAAAACCAAAATACAAACCCAAGACATAACACTCTGTGCTAAATGACACTTGTTTGATGTCTCTGTCTCGCCGATGGACAAAGTTATTACAAAAAGAGTGTTAATGTTAGACATGCAATTCCATTTTTCACGAGTAGGGGTTAAAATAAAAGTTGTGAAAGATGTCCCCTGTCCCTCTGTACTGAACGACACTTGTTTGATGTCTCTGTCTCGCCAATGGACAATGCTATTACAAAAAGAGTGTTTTTGTAAGACATGCAGTTCCTCTTTTCACCAGTAGGGGTTAAAAAGAGATATTGTGAAAGCTGTCCCCTGTCCCTCTGTGCTGAATGACACTTGTTTGATGTCTCTGTCTCACCGATGGACAAAGTTATTACAAAAAGAGTGTTAATATTAGACATGCAATTCCATTTTTCACCAGTAGGGGTTAAAATAGAAGTTGTGAAAGATGTCCCCTGTCCCCCTGTACTGAACGACACTTGTTTGATGTCTCTGTCTCACCGATGGACAAAGTTATTACAAAAAGAGTGTTAACGTTAGACATGCAATTCCATTTTTCACCAGTAGGGGTTAAAATAGAAGTTGTGAAAGATGTCCCCTGTCCTCCAGTACTGAATGACACTGGTTTGTTGTTCATAGGACATTTTACAAAAAAGCTATTACAAAAACACCGCTCATCAAACAAGAAAACCTGCACTTTCCCCACGGTCCCTTACTTGCGGCTCCGCCAAGAGAGCGCTTTCCAGCACAATTGAGATTGCGACGGCTTCTGCGGGTCAGTGGTTATTATATCGACAGAAACCATTGTTAATGAAGGTTGTGAAACATTATCAGCTTTGCTCTTTTTATAAATATGCTTTATTTTGGGCTCATTGCCAGTGCCGGCCTGAGCCTCTTGGGGGCCCTAAGCAGAATGTGTTTGGGGGCCCCCCCTCCCACCACGCGGACACAAATGTCACGCTCTAATGTTACATTATAAATGAATAATAATTTAAATAATGAAAAAAATCTATACTTAAATAAAATACTTTATTCTTCAATGTGTCATGTCATATTAACAGGCTATGGAATGTTAACATTGGCCAACAAGAAAAACCTCATCTGCTGCATCATCAGCTGTGGAGACACTGACACTTGATGAAACATCAGGGGCGGGTGGAGTTGGTTGTGCTCCAAAGTACTTCAACAGTGTTCCTGAAAAAAATAGCATTGGATAAGTGCATAGTTGATCGAGCAGAATGAGTTTATTTTGCTTATTTTTCTTTACTTACACAACAAGCAATAAATAAATAAATATAGGATAGCACTGTTACATCACTACCCACCATATAAATAAGATTGAAGTCCATTTTCATCACAGAAATCTCCCTACCCAACATGGTATTGGTATATATTCTCATAAAGTCCAATACCATCTCTTACCAAAGATCTTAGACAGAGAGTGCATGTGCTTTGCCTATGAAGCTGGAACGTTACCGATGTTGGAACGTTCACTTCAACACATACAGCAATGCTAGCTAGGGGTGTGATGGATCACAAAACTCACGGTTCGGATCACATTATGGTTTTTGAGGCACAGATCTGATCATTTTTCGGATCAGCAGAATAAGGGGTTGGAAAAACTAATAAAAAAATGAAGAAATTACTTACAAACATTTATAAAAAGAACAAAGTTGCCAGTAAGTAAGGGCTAAAAGTAGCATTAGGTACAGAAATCAAATCAAATAAATCATAACACTTTATTGTATGAATTAAATATAATTATTCTTTTTTAGAGCTACAGAAGTGATTTTCTCTTTGTCTTGGAAGGTTTGATTAACATTAATGACACAGACTTAAGTAGGTTAATTAAGGTTATTGTCTCTTTAAGAGAAGCACGGACCTGGTTTCTGCCTAATCTATACATAAACCGTCTAAAGACATAAACAACTGTTTTTATTGGAAAAGAGTACTGTGGAGATCATTTTGTTTGTATGTGCCCTGTCAAGAACAGAAAGATTTTATGTGTGCCCTACTAAGTGCACTTATACGCGGCGCGCTCACACAGACGGAAATACAGACGGCAGAGCATAAAAACGTTATGTTCTTTTCAGTGCTCTATTCCTCAAATATATGTTAATGGACTACAGTATGACACAAAATAGCGTAACTCTCTCTAAAGTTTAAACATAAAGTGTTAGTGTTCTGATCTCTGAAGGGAGCTGTGCTGGACAATTTAAACCGCATGGGCTTGCAGAATACTGCTCACTTTAGCGCCTTTTTGCGGGATAAATTGTTTAAAATCACTTGAAATGTTAACTTTTGCAAGCCTTTGAAACACGTGCAAATGATAAACTTTCACTATTTAAGCGCATGCGAGCCGAACCGTGGGTCGATCACGGTCACGGATTAACGTCGATCTGTCACACCACTAACACAAATTAAACATACTGTATATAATCATGCAAACATACCTTTATCTTGCTCTTTTTTCTCATCCTCGGTCCTTTTCTTTGTTCTCTTTTCGGCCCCAGAGGGATATATCCTTTTTTTTGACATGTCAAATGGCTCATCATTGTTTACAGTGAGTGACGACGTTGTGCACTTGGGCGCCGACGCGCAGGTGGCGCAGGTGTCTATGTTGCGCCTGACTAAAACGCTAGCACTGCAGACACATAGTTTTCTGCAAATCAAAATTTTCTTGTCTTTAATTATTCATTTATAAATTCGTATTCATTCATTCATCCATTTATATTACCTGTTTAAGTTATTTAATTGTATAAAAAAATAAAAATAAAAAAAACGATTGGGGCGGGGGCCCCCTGGTGGCCAGCGGGGCCCTAAGCAGCCGCTTGGTTCGCTTATGCCTCGGGCCGGCCCTGCTCATTGCCGTTCAGTACCGAATGTGTCACGAATATCCAAAACAAAACTAACTTTACCCCGCTCGTGTCGAGTACCTGTGTGTAGTTTTGTCTGGATTATTTACCGTGCTCTCTGCTGCCTTATCTCTTCAGATTCCCCGCCCCGCTGTCAGTTTCCCCGAGTGGTGTGTTCCCCGCCAAGCCTCTGTTAACACTCTGTCTGTGGATTCCCTGAGCGCCCGACTACTTCTAGCGCTGTCCAGCTGCAGTGCGCTCTGCGCATAATCCTGCGTAAGACTCGGACTCCTGCTGTGCGCTGTCCAGCACATTCTCTGCTGAAGACTCAGACCGCCTCTCTCTCTCTCTCTCTCGCCGTGCCCCGCCTGGAACTCTCTCTCTGCCCTGTGTCGGGTTGTTTCGTGTGTGGACGGAGGGTGGATGTCCTACAGCCCTGCTGGGTTCCCACATCGAGTGTCTGCCTTTACCTGACGACACAGAGTGTTTTTGCCTTACACATTCACATTTTACATGAATACATAGAGTGTTATCTCCTATACATACCTGCCATTTTGTGTACCTCATTAAAGAACCTCTGCATTGGGATTCCTGACTTTTGTGGTTCCTGACATACACATTCTCTTGTTTGCCAAATAAATGAAAAGCATCTTGAAATCATCAATGTCTTCCCTCTTGCTCTATCAAAATCTCATCGGGCTTTCCTCAGAGATGGTCCCAATAATGTGCTTAAAGTCAAATTCAGTTTGTGCATGATTACATGATATAACTTTTTTTTTTTTTAATACTGTATCCTAAATTATGGATAATTAATACATTAATAAGATAATACATTTCTGGAGTGTTAAAAATGTAAAGAAAAAATAACAACAAGAACCGTACTGAACCGTGAACCGTGACCATAGAACCGTGATACGAACCGAACCGAGGGTTTTGTGGACCGTGCCACCCCTAGTAACGACATGTCACACTTCACACTAGTGAACACTGTAAACAAAACACTGTTTAGGGAATATTGCACAATGCCCAGGCCAGATACAATATTAAAATTCACAAAACAAAAAACAAACAAAACACTAAAAATACATGCTACCCACACAGAGCTTCTGCCCAAATTTCCAATCAGCCTTACCAAAATATGGCAGACTTCAAGGGCACACGCCAAAAAAAAAAAAAACAATTAATCAAAAGAATTACGCACAGGAAAAACAGTGGCTAGTTGAACAGACGACGATAATCCTCCTCCAAGCATAAATAATTTATAGCATTTATAGAACATCATGACATTTTACTATAATTAACAATTTAAAACAATCCTAAATTTCTTTTGAGAAGACTATAACAAAGAATTTAAATGAACTTACGGTTTTGAGACCAGCCTAGATGAACGATACAGCAAATGAGTTTTTACCGGTGTAAATGACTGATAGCTGTGCACAGGGGCGCGGGAAGTGGGGGTGCTGGGGGTGCTGCAGCACCCCCTGGTGGCAGAGATTTAAAACTGCGATGACATTAAAATTATATCTCATAAATATCTCTTGATTTTGGTTTGTTTCTGTACAAAGACATTTTGTATGCCATGTTGGGTGTGTGATGAAGAGAGGGATAACTTTAGTAATTTTAAAATGATTTAATTTATTTCAGTGTGTATTAGCCAGATTCTATCAGATTCTGTCTTGACGACGTGATTGCATTCAGCCGATATGCTGTAATAGGCATAAGCATAACACACAAGCACGCACACTCACAGCGACATACTGAACGCCGAATGAGTTTATCTATCAGCTTCGCAATGTCTCAAAAGAGAATTTTGGATTTTTTTCAATCACACAACGCAAAATTCCCGAGGACTAGTTATTAAGGTATGTATTGCTAATACATTTTTACAATGATTCGCATTGATTTACAATGGTCGCACTATATAAATAGCATTTTAGTTTGCATGCGTAAAAAGTGCATGCAACAATGAAACACATATAAAACGAACAAGAATGAACTGTGGAGTGTGGTTGGCCTATATTAGAAGGTCTACTACTCTTAAAATAATTTAGCATGGTTTTAGAATATATTTTAATCAAAATATGTTGGCCCATTTTGATATTTTAAACATATTCCGATGGAAAAATGCGTCCAAGCTAAGCTAGGTTCAGTAAACGATTTTCTAGTTCGTCATCTTTTCAAAAATATTTAAAAATATAGCCAAATTGTTTTGCGGTGTTTAACGCACTTGTAAATGTTACAGAACATGTGCTTTATTGAGTGAAAGTGTAAACGGTTGAATTAAATTATTAAAACGACGTAAAAGGAACTAAATTATATATGTACAAAAAGGAACATGCATGCGACATTTAAAAGGTATTTCAAAAAAATTATCTAAATTATTCCCATGCATCGATTTTAATGTTAAACGTCTATAAATTCAAATGAATCCATTTGGAATATATTCCGACAATTTAGGACATGATTTTGGAATTTTAAAGTCGAAAAATATCTTATTTTTACACCGCAGGAGACATGGCAAAGTGAAACAAAACGTAAAGACACAAATATTACATTTACGTGTAAAATAGAATTAAATGAAACCCGTGAATTGAAAGGACCACTATAATCGCCTTAACTCGAGTAATGTCAATAAAGTTATTATGTTAGAGTTTAGAAATATTAAAAACTTAACCAAAGGACAACAAAAAGGCGTACTACTGGGACCAGTGAGAATGCATATGTGTACATAAACTGGTTCCATACCTCCGACTTTCCTCCAAACTTGCTCAAAGTTAATTCTCCTGTTTTTCTTTTTTCTTTAAATCTTCAAACTCCATGTTGCACTTAAGCTCCACCATACCGCACAGCATGCCCGGTGCGTGAGGCGTGCCAGAGGAGACTCCGCACCTGACTCGCGTTGCATTTTGTAACTTTTACAAATCATTTTGTAATTTGTAATTTGTGTAACTTTTTGGAGACATTTGTTACTTTGGCCTAAATATAGTCATAATATTTCTAATTATGGCATAGCTTTCTCCCCAATTGGGGTAATAAAGTAATGATTCAAAATATGCTTATATCGGCCCGGCCCGAGGATAGTAGCGGAAAATAACGTCCTGGGCAGAGAATCTCTACTATGTTGCAATAGGCTATATAGTTTGTATGCCCCGTCAGCTCAGCTGTAGGCTACTTTATGGATGGGAGGGGCGAGTGATTTTTTTAAAAGAAGACATAGGTAGAGTGGTCTGCAGAATACAGAGCTTGTGAACAACATTAGAATTCTATAACTCTATTCTATCACCCCGCACCCCGCACCCCCTACCGAAAATATCTTCCCGCGCCTCTGGCTGTGCACACACCCTCACCACGGCAGCTGTACTTCTATCCCCAGACCATATTAAATAAGCATGGTCAGAGCTAAACCACCACATCTTACATATAAACGAAAAGGTGCATACACTTACATTACTGCAAACCCGCACCATCCCACTACTCGCTAGTCAGAGAGCAAAGTTTCTGTAAACAGCGCAGCTGCGTGTACCATTTACTGGCCACCACGCCAGCCCGAGCTACAAATAAACAGAGCACCGCATTAAATATTACACAATGGGAAATGCGTTTAGCGTTTACAAACCATAAATGCACATCCGGGAAAAGCATGTACACTTACGTTACTGCGAGCACGTCTTGATCCACTTCTCGCTATTATGCAAGCAAATATTTAAATACACAGACCCCAGGCCGAGCTGCAAAGAACAATACATCGCATTAACTATTACTCAATGAGAATGCATTTGGCGTTTACGACCCATAGATGCACATCTGAGAAAAGTATGTACACTTAGGTTAATGCGAACCCAGTCTTGATCCACTACTCGTTATTATGCGAGCTAAGTTTAAATACCACACACACCAAACCGAGGTTCTCCCGTTTACACAGCTTATCTTCCAAGAGCCCCACTCCTCAACACACACCGTACTATTATCATTCCGTCTTCATCTTGCTCCACTTTTAAAGGGAAAGCCACTGATGCCACCTGATCCCACTAATTAGCGCCAGTGGGCCGGTCTTAATGCTGCACTTCCCATCTCAGCCACCCTACCCACTACACATGTTTAATACGGATGACAGCAAAGCCACTGGTGTGTTTCAGTGACATTCTGGACCTCTGATAGGATTTGATAAGTTTCAGCTTTAAAGCTGTGCCAGAGGTTGACCCCAAATATTTTGAAAAGAGCATCTGAATTTTAAATGATGCAAATCTATGAGTTTGACACCCTATATCCATTTGTTCCACATGTCATTATGCACAATTGATCAAACTTTAAAGCAGTGTTTCTCAAACTTTTTCTGCCATTCCCCACTTTGGAGGTACGGAAGGGTTCCGAGCCCCACCTGTCCCCAATCGCCCCAACAAAATGGTAATCAAGTAGGCTTTAAAGGAAAACACCAAGGTTTTTCAATATTTTACTATGTTCTTACCTCAACTTTTTTCAATGCGTGCACTTAATTGTTGTGAATCGCGTTGTGAATGTGTTAGCATTTAGCCTAGCACCACATTCCTTAGGATCCAAACAGGGATGAATTTAGAAGCCACCAAACACTTCTATGTTTTCCCTATTTAAAGACTGTTACATAAGTAGTTGCATGAGTAAGTATGGTAGCACAAAATAAAACATGGCAATTTTTAAGCAGATAAAAAATTAGAACTATATTGCATATATACCTCGGCGCGCAGTAACTAATCACTCCTGACTACTCCCCTCTTGCTCAAACTTCCGTCAATATTACTGCGTCCAAGGTCGAAGTTAAAGATAATAATGCAACTATGTTTGCATTTTGTCTTTGACAAAAGTCATCATACTTTCTCTTCAGCTGGCTTTTTAGTTGATAAGGTCCACTGTCTGTCTTGGTTTTCTCTGCAGGTGCCGAATGTCAAGTTCTTTCTATTCCATGTCACAAACTTATCCATTGTTAACGTTTATACCCACTACCGCCTATACCGCCTACACATTAAAGTTTTTGTTCCGCTTCAATTAACATTCCGACGTTAATTTATTGTTGTAGGCTATAGCTCAGTGTGACATTTTCTTCACAGTCTGATGTTGTTTTAAGTTAGGCTTATTTTTAAATGTGTCGTTTTGAGTGATTAGTCAATAAATAAATGAATTAATAGAGATCACAAAAATTACCAAATTTCCTCCAGTTTATCACGCCCCACTTGTAATGTTCCTATTCCCCACCAGTGGGGCCCGCCCCACACTTTGAGAAACGCTGCTTTAAAGAATGTTAAAAGAATTAACCTCCTTGAATAATTCTAGGCATAAGATACCCAAAAAGACTCTTACATGTCTTATAAATTAGCCATAGAGATTCCCTATGCTGGTCAGCAGCTAAAACAATCATATAGTTAGGTTTGATTTGTGTAATCAAAATACATTATTTTATTAAACTATGCCTATACCATGAGTTATATCCAGTGTTATCCAGTTAACATACTGTAATTAAATGTGAGTGACAAATACTTTAATTCTTTACACGTTTCTAGTCTTCTATTAAGTTTTCTCGACGTGGGCACCATTCTTACCTCTCTCTCTCTCTCTCTCTCTCTCTCTCGCTCGCTCTCTCTCTCCTCTACAATGTCAAATGATCCTTTGTAAAAGCGCGTTCTTGCAGTTGAGTTTTTTCGCTTGAGTTGCATAACTCGCGCGAAGACGCGTTTAAAGGGGAAAGCGCGTGTTTTCGCGGCAATTGCGCCGCCCAATTCGCGTCATTTGCATCGCCCTGTGAGAACGCACCTGGTTGCGTCTTTGCATTGACTTTGTATGTAATCTGTTCGCGCAAATCGTTAAACTTGCGTTGGTGAGTATGCCCTATAATGAATGGAAACGCATTATTCCCTTCACTTCAGTGCACACGCACCAGCGCAGCGAGTGCACGCACACAAGCGCAGCTGGTACACTGGCAAGAGCAGAGCGAGACTTTCAGCCTATGTGCCGGGGCTTAGCCCCGGACGGCCCCGTTGAAAACCCGTGAGAAAGCATGGGAACAGCGGATAGCAACGAATATGTGATAGGGCCGCCGACTGTCAATCAAATTCTTCCAGATCGGGCGGGCCCCTGATTGGTCCGGGCCCGTAAGCAACGCTTACCCTGCTTACCGATAGTTACGCCCCTGGCTTTGGCATGAAACACTTCATGTTAAAGGAATGGCTTCATGTTAAAGGAACTTGGGTGGAGTGATTGCTCGCTGCACCTGAGAAGCCCCATGGTGAGGAGCAGAGAGTTCGCTCACCATACATTCACACGAGACAGAAGCGTTAACGCTTGACGAAAAGCTTGTCTGAAACGTGGCCAAAAGACAATCACTGTGGCCGCAACACATGCTCCGGTCTACCATAAACTTTATTGGCTGGCTCTGCCTAGGATATTTGCATAAGACAATCTGATTGGCTGACGCACACTTTGCCGCTTGAAAAGTTGAGAAATGTTTAACTTCTACAGTGAGCAACGCATGACGTCACCCATTAAAAGTGAATGGGAAGCGTTAACGCTTACGCCCTGTGTGAATGTAAAGTCAGATTGAGCTAATCACTCTGCCCAAGTAGCAGTGCTTCGTCTTCTGAGAATATAGTTCCCAGTATGAATATGGTTAAAAGAACGCTGTGTCTCATATGACCTTGTTATTTGTACACGCTGTAACTATACAAATCACAACATATAAAAAGGAAAACGTTGGCGTTATTTTGTCACTTATTGGGAGCAGTATGCTAGCTGGAGCCATTTCCTTCCAGTCTTTGTGCTAAGATAAGCTAGCGGTGGGTGCGTCAGACAAAGTTACAGCATGCACAGAAATGAAAAGGGTATGTATGGACTTATCTAACTCTGGGGGATACAGTGAATAAGCTAAAATCCCAAAAAGTCAGTGTGTTCCTTTCAAAAAGTGCTGGAGCTCTGAACAGTTTTTTGCAACTCTTTGAAGGTAGGGCCAATATTTGCAGGTTACATCCATAAAAAAGTAATACGTCTTCTGGCAATCTTTTCTTGCAGGTATAGGGGATGGGCAAAAATCTCCACCCTGTACATATTTAAAGCACAGAGCAGCACTCCGTGCCGACATACCACAACTCCAATCCCTCCTCGTCTATCTTGCTGGCAGTTTTTGGGAGATCTCCACAAACACCTCTTCCACTGCCCTACAATATGGAAAATGGTGAAAATAAGACTTTCCTACACAAACTATTCAATAAGAGGATATTGTAGTCCTATAGTGTAATTATCATCTACAATTTTACAAGTTTGGTAATATCCTCATCCTTAGCTATGAAGATGCCTTCAAAGATGTCCGGTTCCTCAGATCTAAAAAAAGGGGCAAAACTATTTATGATAACTTCTTGTCTAGGTTTACTTGATGCACATTAAAAAGCTAAGTAAGGTAACTATATACAGTAAGATTGTATTTGTTAACAATTAGTTAATGCATTAGTTAACATGAACTAACAATGAACAATCCTTCTACAGCATTTATTAATCTTTGTTCATGTCACAGGTCGGGGCGGACCCGAGATAGCTAGAGGGTCACGCCCCTACCTAGTTCCCAACTCGAGGAGGTTCCCAAAGTCACCCCAATGACCAAACCAACACAATAGTAAAATTTAACAACTTTTATTAAATATTAAAAGGTAAAGGTGGAATGGGGAAGGGGCAATTTAAAATGTCTCTCTTTCTCTCTTCCTTCTGGTTTCTCCACAGGTTCGCTGAGGACCAAGGTGAGTGGTCTTAATAACACACGTTACTCACAACTTTGGGCTCTGGATCGTTCTACACAGGCTTGCTAGAAGCAGAGGTAAGTTAGCATTCATAGAAGTGCGTGACTCACAGACTGGGCTTTCTGGTTTCTCCACGGGTTCACTGAGGACAGAGGTAAGTGGTCATTTAATAACACACGTTACTCACAACGTAGGGCTCTGGAACGTTCTACACAGGCTGGCTAGAAGCAGAGGTAAGTTAGCATTCATAGAAGTGCGTGGCTCACAGACTGGGCTTTCTGGTTTCTCCACAGGTTCACTGAGGACAGAGGTAAGTGGTCGTTTAATAACACACGTTACTCACAACTTAGGTCTCTGGAACGTTCTGCACAGGATTTCCAAGAGCAGAGGTGAATTAGCATTCATAAAAGTACAGGACTCTCAGACTGGGACTTTCTGGTTTCTCCACAAATCACACTAATGTTACAGGCAAGTAATTCCTATCCACTGCGCTGGTCAGTTCGACACATTGTTATTTTCACACGGAGCCTCTGGGATGAAACAGTCTCTATCTCCAAAAGAAAGCACAGCACTACACTGCAAGCTTCAGTGAAAACACACAAATTGAGAGTCGGGACTCACCCACAGCATCACACGCACACACTCGTTGTGAGGTAAGGACATAGGCAGCTAATCTCAGATTCCTCCTGTGGCTCGTCGGCCGAAATTTCCAACACACAGGAAAGGTGGAAAGCGATTACTTCTGGATTTGTTCTTCGTATACACTAGACATCCATCAGCTCACCCACACTTATTCCTCCGGTGGGGCCGGAACTATAAATAGACACTCCAAACACGCACAATAATTCCACCTCTGCAACGTATATACAATATCCCAGCTGTACTCACATGTCGACCCGTCTCATATTGTTTTCTTCACCCAGTTATTCTCACATAACTTCCTCCTCACGGTAAACATCCACCTCTTCCTGTCTCTTTCTTCCCCAACGGATTTAGATCGTCGCTCTCCAGCCTATAACACAGCCAACCGTACACCAACACCGGCACCACAGAGAAGCACTCCAGTGCAGTGTTCCTTTAATTCTCACGCTCCGTCCTTTCCGCCTCCCTGGGCTGCCGCACTCTTTCCTTCCGCTATAAGCGCTTTATGGATCAACGGCGCCCTCCGGCTCCTCCAAGGACGGAGCGTGTGATCGAGTCTGCCCTAGGCAAAAAAAAAGAACTCGTGCCTGCAACAACCACCGTCCTTCGGGCTTCTTCGGGCCTTTTTTTATGTGCGTTGTCTCCATTCCCTCCTCCAATCATGAATTCCCAGCTTGATTCGTCACACCTGTTGCTCGTTTGTCCATAATCTGAGAGCTAGGGAGACCAGGAAGTAACATTGTGTTTATACACAGAGGTCTGGCAGGAAACCATCTTCAAGTGGAACCAACCTCCTCTGCTTTTGGTTCCGCTCCATTGTAGTCACCCGTGACATTCATGTTAATATCTGCATTTACAATACATTTATAAAATTAAAGGTTGTAACTGTTAACATGAATTAATGCACCATGAACAAACATTAATAACTGTACTGACATTAACTAACATTAACAATAATTTTATTAACATTTAATACATGAAAAATGATGTATGTGCATTTCGATTTGTGGGGTGCTTTTGTGGAATGGTCTGAGTAATTCAATCAAACAAAGTGTTAATATGCTGCAGTTTAAAAAAAGGTACAAGAGTTTTATTTTTGATAAGTACAAAAGTGGTGAGGGCGAATGATAATTCATTATTGATGTAAATGCTGCTTGATAAAGACTCCGTTATATGCTTCTTTTTGTAAATATTAAGTTTGATATATCTTGTTCGATTGTGATTTTTTTTTTAATTAGGTAGTTACTGGGGGTAGGTCTTGATAAGCCTAGGGCTTCTACCTATCCCTTTTCGAACAGGGTGTTAATATGTAAAATTTGTTTTATTTAATTATATGTATATTCTATACGCATAGTCGTCTTTTAATTGTTCGAAATAAAATATTTCATTCAAATATTGTTAATTGTTTGTTCATGTTAATGCATTTACTAATAGTTACTAATACAACACTATTGTAAAGTGTTACTATTTACTTCTTAATACAAACACTGTGTTACAAAGTTTGGAGTACCTAACAGCATTCTTTAAACGATATTACTTGTGGTTTCCATCTACTGAAACAACAAGCATATCTGCGGTGCATGCAGATGAAGGCTCTTACTTGCATATATTGTCCACCTTGAATCGCACAGCCTCCCACTCAAAAAACGTTTCTGAAAACTGTCTCCTGAGATCTTGCCAGTCTATTAAAAATAAGGAAATCAACAGCTAATAATGTGCAACAAATACATTAGCACCAAGCAGCTTTTCAACCTACAATTTTAATTATCAATACTGTAGGATAAATACTCACACAACCAAAGCAGACAGTTCGCTGATCCAGCATTCTTAAAAATGCTTGAAAGGACAGTCCTGGTGCCGCCATCTTCATTTCTTCAAATGAAAACAAGATATCTATTGCATAAATTGTGGCAAAATGAAGGGTTGCCGGCCAGTAGCCATTTCTGTTTAGGTATTTTTTACCATTTATTGTCATGACTGGGAACAGGAATCAGGACGCAAGTGCAGGCTTCACCATGAAATAAATAACATTTAATATAAAATGAACAGAAACAAAACACGAGGAGTAAAACAGCAACACAGGAACATCCAATACAGAGAACAACAGGAACAGACGTGGAAAGGCGACAATGACAATGATCCGGCCACAGGTGAGAAACAGACTGCAGTATAAATACACAACACTTAACAGGGAACAGGTGTGATGAATCAGTCCGTGAATTGTCCAGGTGACGTAATCGGAGACACAAACAAAACATGACACGGATCACCGTGACATGACCCCTCCCTCTACGAGTGGCTACCAGACACTCACATAAACAAAACAAACACAAAAGTCTGGTAGCGAGAGTCCAAGGGAGGGGTGGAGGGCTTGGGGACCCTGGCGAAGCCGGCAGCCGCCGGGATGAGACCAACAGGAACGGTAGGCCGGACTGCGCCAGGAGAACCGGAGCGATCGCTCCGAGAACCGAGGCAGACGAATTACCCCCCTCCTGGGAATCACCGACGATCAGCTGCCCCCGGAAGTCATCTCCCATCCCCTCGCGGAAACGGAGACCCTCTCTCGGTAGCCACCCCGGGGAAATGATCGGGCGTGGTCCGTTCCGGATCCCCCTGCGAGCAGGATGGTGGTCCTCCGAGGGACCGTCGACGACGACATAACCGTTGGAGGACCGCCTGGGCCGATCCTCCTCCCGCATGCTCGCAGGAGGGAGCGATCGCTCACGGTGGTCCCCAAGAGACATCGGGGCTGATGGGGAATGAACCCCGATGTCACTACTCCCCCTCGACGAAACTCCTGGGGGAGCCGCCCTCCGTGAACCCGCTGCGTCCAGTCTGGCCGGATCATTCTGTCATGACTGGGAACAGGAATCAGGACGCAAGTGCAGGCTTCACCATGAAATAAATAACATTTAATATAAAATGAACAGAAACAAAACACGAGGAGTAAAACAGCAACACAGGAACATCCAATACAGAGAACAACAGGAACAGACGTGGAAAGGCGACAATGACAATGATCCGGCCACAGGTGAGAAACAGACAGCAGTATAAATACACAACACTTAACAGGGAACAGGTGTGATGAATCAGTCCGTGAATTGTCCAGGTGACGTAATCGGAGACACAAACAAAACATGACACGGATCACCGTGACATGTATACATTACTTTCTACTCTTCATACATTACTAAAATGTTGAAATCAATTATGAAAAGATTTTTAAGACTCTACTATAACAGAACAAAACAAAGTTCTTCACATTCTTACCATTAATTGTGACCACAGCAACTGTCTTTCCTGGACAGACCCTTAACGACTCTGGTGAACAACCACAGATTTTGTCAGACATTTCCACAGGTACAAGCCGCATTGAAAAACATCAGTGGAGGACAATTAAGATCATTTGTTTTGACTGAGTAATATAAGATTGTAATGGTGGTGTAGCACATTGCTGAAAAAGTACATGAGATAGGCTTAAAATGCTGACTGAAACGGAGTATCCACATAAATTCAACACCAAACAATGATACAAAAAGGTATACTGTATACAGCATTTTACTGTAGTTTAACTATTCTGAAAATGATATATGTCGTACATACACAATATGTACATACACAAAACTTGGGAAAAAAACCACAATGGGAAAGAGCCTTATACACCACAACAGTTGTTGGAGGCAATGGCTGGAAGAATCCAGCAGTCATTGCATCTCTGCTATGGAGGACATGATGACATCACATTCAGCACAGAAGAAGGGACGAGGTCGTCAGTCACAACACTGGATAACAGCTTGGGCTTCTCCCACACTCTGGCAGATGTGCTGCCACATTTCTTGTGTTCAGCAGACAGGGTCTCTCTGCCCTCCACCTCTCTGAAAAGAGAATTTTTGTGTGCTCCAGTCTGAGGAAGCCTGAAGAGGATCTCTTGGGGTTCCAGGAGGTGATGCGTCATTACTTGAGAAATCTTTCAGTGAATACACTCTGTTAAAATATATAGAGTATACAAAAACAATACTTTTATATTTCCCTTTATGTACATATATTTACAACATTTAATTGTACTTCATGGAATGGCTTTGAGTGTAAAAGGTCCAGCATTCTATCAAATTTAAGAAAAGAAACTACGTATTTACATTATAACCCACTGTCATATTCTGTATATGTACAGATAAAAATGATCATTTAAACACACTGAAGTACACCAACAGTCTCTAGAGCAAAGGCCACCTCACAATGGCCCTCATTTATCAAAAGTACGTACACCAAATTTCCAGCGTACACCTGGCGTACACCCAAAACCACGGTGACTTTGAGATTTATCAATATGGACGTTGGCGTACGGCACGCTCAAATCCTACGCCAGGTGGTGTACGCACATTTTGAGTTAGTGCAGAAATGCGCAAACAATTCCTAACACCACAAAACGCAATGACAAACTAAAATATGATATATTATGATGACCCACTGTAAAAAAACAAAAACATAGTAATTATAAACGTCAGTGTTTATTTTTATGCAACATGTACTTCAATGTTTAATTTGAGAGACTTTACCAAAGCATTTGATTTGAAGGCATATGTATTCCTTCAGTTGAGAGCCTGGGCGCTTTACCTGATGTTTCAGGGCAAAGCATGTGAGCGGAGCGGAGCCTTGAGCGGTGCGGTAATATTACCATCAAAGCGCCACTCTAAAAAGTCCGCTCGCTCAGCACCGCTCGTTGAACCCAGAACGCCCTTTAATAATTTTCTAGTTCGAGAATCTGTAAAAACGTCTACAATAAGTTATGGAATTCAATATTCATCCTGGAATCTGAAGCGGCACATTGCAAGAAAGCACAACCCAGATAGCAAAATCTGCCTGGCCCACCACTGGGCCACATATTTGCTTGAGTTCTGGCCCAGTTCTGGCTGGGTCCCCGGCCCAGAACTGGTCCACACACTAAAAATTGGATCAAACTATTAAATCTGGGCCAGTTGTGGCCCACACCCAGTAAAATAGATCTTACATACTGACTTGGCCCAGATTTGGCCAGCACACTGTAAAGTGACCTAAATTGTTTATTTGGCCCAGGTCTGGCTAGCACACTGTAAAGTGACTTAAATTGCTTATTTGGCCCAGGTCTGGCTAGCACACTGTAAAGTGACTTAAATTGCTTATTTGGCCCAGGTCTGGCCCAGACCCTTTGTTTTATATGGCCGACAACATCTGCATGGTCCCTGGGCCAGATGTGGCCCAGAAACTGGTAAATATTGTATATTTTTTATTTTTCAAGAAAAATACACCCATTTAAGAAGATTAAGAGCCTTTTATTAAAATCACACACACATCACATTAATGTGAATTAACAGTTAACAAATACATAAATATGAACATGTTTTAACATGTACCAACAATTAACCAAATACATTGTAATTTTGAACATATTAATTCTTAACAAATTCAGTACACTTTACAAAAACCCAACAAATACAAACAGACATATATCTCTTACACAACACATTTTACAAGCACATAACCCACTTTATAAACAATTTAAAGGGATAGTTCACCCTTAAAATTATAATTTTCTCATAAACCACTTACCCCCCTGTGTCGTTCTAAACAACCAAGTGCTCCGATTGTCTTCAGAATACATTTTTAGAATTTTTTTATGAAAACCGTGAGGCTTTTGTCTGTCCCATTGACTTAAGTTAGTCTCACAATCTGTTTCCCAGAAAAGAATGAAAGACATCGCCAAAAAGGTCCATGTTCCATTAGTAGTTTAATAATAATATTATGAAGTGACAAGAACACTTTGTGCACAAAGAAAATAAAACGAACGATTTCAACAATTTTTTCTCCTCCTTAGTTGTTGAAAGTGTATTCAAGGCCAGACTACGGCGATGCTGCTGACATCACCTGCAGCTCACGTCACTTGCTGATGTGGTTACCAATGTTTTTTTTTCTACACTCTTTTTTTAAAGCATAATGCAAACATTGTAACAACACTTAAACACCCCAAATAAAATTACTTGGCAGACTATTCTGTCTGTACGCTGGCAACTACGTAAGCAGGTGACGTCAGCATGATGCGCCGTAGTCTAGTCGTTAACAGGCTTTGAACGACCAAGGAGAAAAACAAACTGTTGAAAAAAATTTTCATTTAAATACTGATGGAACACTGAACTTTTTGGCAATGTCTTTCATTCTTTTCTGTGAAACGGATTGTAAAACTAACTGAAATCAATGGGACGGACAGAAGCCTCCCAGTTTTCATCAAAAATATCTAAAAACGTTCTAATCTAAGCACTTGTTGGTTTAGAACGACAGAGGGGAAGTGATTTATGATAAAATTGCAATTTTGGGGTGAACTATCCCCTTAAGCAATTACAGCGAGACAACATGTAAAACAAATTAATTAACATTTAAAGAAAAAAATTCTCTCTCTCACACACACACACCACACACACACGTTGGCATATATGGTTTACCGGGACAATTTCATAGACACAATGCATTTTATACTGTACAAACTGTATATTCTATTGCCTTAACTTACCCCAGTCCCTAAGCCCAACCATAACAAAAATCTGTTGGAAGTATTTAATCTATGAAAAAGTATCACTTAGTATTGTGTCCCTGTAAAGCATGTTTATAGCATATTAAACATGTCATTATACACTATTCCCCATAAACCACATATACCAACCCACCCGCACACACACCTCTCACACACAAACCAAGTAATTAAAACAAGTTAAACACATTTAACCAAAACACCACCACTCTTTTTACAGAACAAAACATTCTCCTTTGCAGACACAAACACAGGCGCTAACACTAACTGCTTTTCTTTTGCTAAAGTTGTCTCTTGCACCCACCCTCTCGATCGAGCCACCTCTTCATTGTCCCCTCCACAACTGTAAGGGACCTTCTCCCAACTGCATCTTTAAAATAATGAATCCATATTGTCATTGTGAAATCTTTAAAAATTTAATGAGCATATTAAAAAGAAATGTCTAATTTTTATTAACAAATAATTAACAGATATATTTACCAATCACTACCTCTCTGAGTTGGAGGGTGGCAAATAAAGTCTTTTCCATCCAGTTGAGGTTTTAAGCCAGGGAGTTGTCAGTCGCCCTCTTCAATGCCATGTGCAGTCTCATACATCTGTCCCGCCAATAAGCCCCAACCAGTTAACCTGAAACAGATTTATAGTCTTAATAGTTGGTCATAGTTTCATACAGGACACAGGTCATACAGTAGTTGATTGCTTATATCAAAGAGGTGATGCATGCTATTTTTTTGTGTGCTAATTTAAGAAAAGTTGTGTGCAATCCATAGAAGTAAACTGTTGTGTGTTTGTTGAAGTCCAAGAAAAGAGATTTAAGTTGAAGAAGATAACTGGCGTCATTGTTTACTTACACTGTAAAAAATTTCTGTAGAAATTACAGTATTACTGGGTATTACTGGCAACTAGCTGCCAGTAACTTACTGTAGATTTTACATTTATGTTATTTACTGGCCACAGTTTGTTCAAGTTAAATGAACATGAAACATTTTCAGTCTTTAACTTCTACAGTAAGTTACTGGCAACCAGCTGCATAATTACAGATAATTTTTTACAGTGTAGGGTTTTGGACATTTGCACATCGTTCACATGTCTCTAACACTTACACATCAAAGGGTGTGTAAATTCGTGAATCTGAAAATATGTGCCCTGCTGAAAAAAACAGCATACCAGCAAGACCAGCATATGTTGTGTTTTGGTGCAGGTTTGCTAGTGAACACCAGCTAAAACAGCCTCAAACCAGCACCATCACCAAACCAGCATTAGCACCAGCATCCCATGCTGGTCATACCAGCAAGCCACAGCATATGTTGTGTTTTGGTGCTGTTATGCTGGTGACCACCAGCAAAGACCGGCCTAATTCCCATGCTGGTTTGATGCTGGATTTTTCAGCAGGGTGCTCTTTAACTTCTTAACTACTTTAGCTCAAATAAGGTTGTGTGTACTGCTCCTTTTTATGAAGACATGAACGTGTGTCTGAATTCTCTGCTTGATTATTAAAAACCTGTTAACCTGCACGAGGACGACGACTGGTTATTTACATCTTTCTAAATGGATTCAGCTTACTAACAACAATATTTAAGCTAACGTGATAGCTGGCTAAATGTGCAGGAAAATTCACGGTTTTGAATATGTAGCAAACAATTCCTTTTCATTGTTATCATGCATTTTTAACATATAAAAACAAAATCAGTGACTTACCAGTTATTGATGATGGTGTCTGTGTCGAACGGGAGCTCAGCTTTGTGCTCTGCTTGATTCAAATCATAACAGCAGTCGTGATGTTGCCGTTCAACAGCTAGAGGGCTGATTGCCACATCACGGAATCGGGCCGTGTACTGTATACTGTCCGTCTGAAGCATAAACATTTTTAAATTGCCGCCAAACAGCGTTACAACTGGCATGTGTCAGTTGCACTGGCATCGGGCCACATACTGAATTTCTGACATCATACACATCTTGGCAGTATCATATCAAACCATAATCGGTCCAGGCACAATGCAATGTAGTCGGTCCGACTACACAATGCCAGATTCGGCCCGATTACACTGAGACACTACTTTAGTAGACCCGGACTTCAGCTGAGTATGCTTACACTCGGGCCAACAGCTATAAATAGTGTTTACTACTGGTATACTATTTCCTCATCTGGGCCAGTTCTGGCGCATACACTAAAAATCTGTCCTGCTTTCAGCCGACACTGGCGGAAAAAAGCCAGAATCGGGCCAGAACTGACTGCTATCTGGGAAGGATGTGCTACGAAAACATGGTAATAATGCATCAAAAGGTAAGCTAGTTACATACCATTCGATGATAAATAAATGCTACACATGAATAGGTAAGGTAAAATGCTTGTGTTGAATGATGACAAGCGGACAAAATCATGGCTACGAATTATCTTTTATGCTACATTATGGACACTTCTTTTTCTTATTTAGTCTAAAGTATGGCCATAAATATAAAATTCGTTCCCAATATTCAACAGTTTGTTCCTTGGAATTAATTATTATAATATTTCGTAATTACTATTACAATTATTATTACTTCAAATTATGAATTAGCCTAGTTAAACATGTGGATGTCGTGGAAACAAATTGTTAATTTGAATTAAATCCGGAGCTCCGTATCAAACTGGATCTTAGCTAACAAACAATTGTATGTAAATACAGAAAAACACACTACAAAAGTTACTACATCATTTTAAAATATTATTTTTAAAAAACTTAACCGAACCATTAAGCAGACATATAATTTAGATGTAGGCAACAGTAAATAATAATAATAATAATAATAAATTATTATTCTTCTAAATATCAATGAAGCGTCTTTAATAATAAAAAATAATAATACAAATATTACAAAACGTCATGCAATTATTAATGTGTCTTTAATACCGCTCTTTAAACTCCCAAATAAAAAAATTTGTTTCTTTCCACTTCCCTGGTTTCTCGTCCTTGCCGTCTTCCATGTGTCAATGTCGTAAAATGAGGGCGTGGGTGAGGTGGAGACTTGAATTTATATGGGCGTGTTATTCTAATGACGATCGTTTTCAGCCGCGGCATTTATGAAGGGCAGATATTGCTTACACCTGAATTTCAGAGGTACGCACAGCTTCATAAATCAGGCGGTGAGAGGAGTGTAAGCATAATCTTACGCCAACATATACGCCCGTTCCTACGCAAGAATGATAAATGAGGGCCAATGAGTGTCAGAAGCATTGGGAGGATCAGTGTTCGGAATGTGATCAGCTTTAGAGGATAAAAACAACACAAAGCAACATTTATCTATAATATACAATAAAGTATACATACATACAAAATTCCAACTTGTCCCAAGGCTAGCGGCACAGTCTAGTTACCAGTCTGAAATGGTGCAAGCTCTTTGTTTAAATGTCTCGTTTTTACTGTGTTTTGAAGCTTTGATTGTGTTTACAGTGTGCAATATAACATTCAGTGTGTTTATGTTTCACATGTAAATAACATATTTTTCACACAATCTACTTATCTATATACCGCTGTCTGATGTCTTCTTTGTTCTATGAAGTCCTGTAAGTAAACAATGTACATTCTAAAAATATATATTTAAAATATAAACAATACTTACCTTTCTTTTGTTGATTCCTGCTTGACCTTGGCCTTGCATAGACAATATTTCCATCAATTTCTCTTTTTCTCCAATGCACCCTCGGCTCAGGTGTCTTCATTGGTGCTGCTGCCTTTCTTGCAGTTCACCAAGAAAGTCATCAAGACTTTGGAGCTCATCCTTTAGTTCTTGACCATCAACCAACTTATCCAAGATCAAGAGATGTTCTTGGAGTTCTGAATGGATGGACATGGTGATGAGCAGAAACACAAACATACAGAAACACTCAAGACAGAGAGCACTACAGAAAGACTGACAAGTACAGTTTAACAAGACAGACGCAGACGTAAAATGTAAGTGTGTGTGCGCGCGCGTGTGTGTGTGTGTGTGTGCACATACATTTTACATCAGTATTCTTTTCATCTGTGTGGGAAAATTGAAAATTAAGCTCAAATCTATGTGACATTGATTTTAAACAGTTAAACTTGTATAATGTATACTGATCGTGTTGGCTAAAATTGGCTTTAATTATTTCATATTAAAACATGATGAGCCACAATAGGTGCTGTTATGAATTAAGATCTATTTCGACCTCACTCAGACCGTCACCACGGTCTTACCTTGAATGATGCAATCCTTCAACCTTTCCTCGAGACATTATATCAACAAAGTCATGTGACCTCGGGAGGCCTGGCCGCCGTCTATAAAACCCCCCAGTGGCAACGCCTCTTCCTCTTTGCTTTACTCGCCTCATCTGAGACAGGTAAGTGGTGTATTTTGAGACACAAAACTATTTTGGGACTCCACTGTTGTTAATCCGTCACTTTTTGTGCAGGTGCCTTGTGTCCCTGAGGATTGTGTGTGGTGTTCCCACTGACAGAGAGTTGTTTTTTCTCTACAGGAGTAAAAACCCTTTACTATAACTATTTTGAGTTCATTCCCGTTTGCTTGCTGTCCGCAGTAAGTGGGGTTTGTTAACTCCCCCCCCCCCAGCGTGCGTTCGCGCACCTTATATGGGGGAGGTGAGTTTTTTGTTAATATAAAATATAAAGTAAAATGATTTAAAAAAAACAACAACATTTTGTTTGGCCTTTTTCTGTTTGTAGAACATTGGCAATTTGTGTTTTTTCACTTATTGAAGCTGCCCAGCAGTTAGACTAATTAATTAATTGTTAAATTAATTAGGTAATTGGACGCATACTGTGTGTATTGCTCTTGTCTTTTGTTACCCTTTTTCCAGCTATACGTAGCTGTTGGGCCCTGACTATTGTGGTTTTTTGTTCGCAAAAAACTAAAACATATCATAGTGATGTCGTCACACTTGTGCCGTTTTTGTCGGGTGGCACTGGATGCCCGTGATGGCCATTGTGAATGCCCCTCTTGCTTAGGCATGGCTCATTTATTAGAGGACATTGAGAACCCCTGTACAGCTGCGCTAGAGCTGTCTGCTGAGGAGCGTGCCCTGAGAGCCCAAAGGGCGGAGAAGTCTGTTCAGGCTTCAGCGGTACAGCCTTCACTGGGTGACACAGGACGTGTTTCTAAAAAACACTCCAAGAAACGTAAACGTGAGCACCCCCCTGAACACAGAAAGGGGCAAGGCTCAGATTCACAACCGGACCCTCAGTCCCAGATCTTAGCTGCCATACGTGGTTTGTCTGATCGTTTGGGAAAGATTGAGGCTCAACATTCTGTGGCGAGGCCCACTTCAGAGGCGGGACCCTCAAGGGTTTCCTCCCCTGAGAGGTTGACCTCCTATCAACAGGGAGATGAGGATCACCCTGACGCCCTCTCTCTTTATGCCCCAGCCTCCCCTTTTGGAAGTGGTGGGCAGGCTGAAGAGGCCGCTGAGTCTGACCATTTTTTAGATGGACTGTCTGCTTTGTCCGACCCAGGTGACAATGAGCCCTCAACCATGGATATTATCTCCAAGGTGTTGAGTGCGGCAAAGATTGTGGGTCTTGATGTTCCGACTGTGCCCCCGGCTCCGTTGGAGGGAGTGTGGGCAGGTATCTCCCAGTCCCAGCAATCTGTTTCGGTCCCTGTGGCTGGGGATTATTTGCAGATGCTAAGAAAGGCATGGAGCGCCCCTAGTGGGGCCCCTCAGTTTAATGCGGGCTGCCGGAGATTGGCTAAAATACCATATACTCCCGACACTGGTATGGGAGATATGCCTCCGGTTGAACGGGAAATGGCAGCCTTGACGTCTCTGGGCCCGGAGCGTGTGACGGCTACTCCACGCTGTCCGGTTAAAGAGTGCGATAAGACTAGTCTAGTGTGTCGCACCTACAATGCCGCCACAAGGGCGGCTCGCTCTGGTAACGCGCTTGCCATTTTGTTGGCGGCCCTTAGGAAGACTGCCAATCCTAATGACAAGGATACTATGAGTCTCATAGACTCCGCCCTTGTTACCCATTCTCAGCTAACCAGAGATATTGGGTCTACTATGGCGTCAGCTGTGATGTCACGACGGCAGGTTTGGTAAGCGCAAACGTCTCTACCGGAAAATATCCGGAAAGAGCTTGTGCAAATGCCGGTTGTCCCAGGACAGGTTGTTCATCCTGACTCCCAAGGATTGTTGGATAAGGCTGAGCAGTCTCGGCGAACTAGAGATTGCGTTCAATGCACTTTCGGCAGGGCTGCTGTTGCCAGGTATATGCCCAGGGGCTCTCGGCCTCCGCACCAACCCAATTGGGGGCATGGCAAGCAGCAGACTGTGGCGTTCTCACCTCCCAATGGTGGTTATGGACAACCACCCCAACGCAGGCAAGGTTTTCGGCCCTACCCTCCGGCCAGAGGTACTCCTCAGAGAAAGCGCCCCCCCCAGAGGCTCAGGGCCTCATGGGGGTCACCCCTAGGGGTATGGGGGTAGACGCCGGAACTCGTCCCCAGCTGTGCCTGGACAGCTGGGTGTGAAAGATTTCAGACCCGTGGGTACTGGGTACGGTATCAAACGAGTACCGACTACAGTTTCGGCACCGTCCCCCTCCTTTCTCGCGGGTCCGCATGACTCTCGTCAGGGATCCGGTCCAGGCTCAGTTTTTAATACGGGAGATTTTAATCCTTCTACAGAAGGATGCAATCATGAAAGTCGATCCCAGCGAACAGCTCGTTGGCTTTTATTCCACGTATTTCCTCGTTCCAAAAAAAGATAGTGGGTTGCACCCCATCTTGGACCTAAGGCGGTTAAACACCTTCATGAAGGTTTTGCCTTTCAAGATGCTGACCACAAATCAGGTATTGGAATCTCTAGAGAGAGGAGAGTGGTTCACCTCCATCGATCTAAGAGATGCATACTTTCACGTGCCCATCTTCCCAGCCCACTGGCCTTTTCTTCGGTTTGCCTTCCAGGGACAAGCATACCAGTTCAAGGTCCTGCCATTTGGCCTGTCCCTCTCCCCGAGAGTGTTTACCCGGGTGGTAAGAGCTGCCTTGTCTCCACTCCTACTGTCAGGGATGAAAATCCTTCCCTTTCTGGACGATTGGCTGGTTTGCGCTCCATCTCCCAGCCAAGTCTCAGAGGACACGAGGTCACTTGTCTCACACATCCAGTCCCTGGGCTTCACAGTGAATGTGAAGAAAAGCAACCTCGAGCCAAGGCAGCAGGCAGTCTTTTTGGGTCTCTGCCTGAATTCTGTCACAATGTCAGTGTCTCTCACTGTGCAGAGGGTGCAATCGATCTGACCCTCTTGGACCAATTTCAGCTGGGCAGGCGGGTGAAACTGGTTCAGTTTCAGCGGCTGCTGGGCATGATTTCGGCTGCTGTGGCTGTCGTTCCCTTAGGCCTTCTCAGGGCTCGGCCCCTGCAGAGATGGCTGAATGCCCTCAAACTCCACCCGAAGGTGGACAGGCACGTAAAGATTCGTGTGTCACGCACATGCCTCCAAGCTCTGTGTCCGTGGCGGTAGCAAGCACTTTTGGTCCAAGGAGTCCCTCTGGGGCTCATTCCTTTGCGCCGAACGGTGGTGACAACAGATGCCTCCCTGACCGGTTGGGGAGGAGTCTGGGAAGGCAGGATGGTGCGAGGTGTGTGGGAACCACCTTGGACGGAAGCACACATCAATGTTTTGGAGTTGAGGGCGTGTCACCTTTCTATGAAGGCTCTCCTCCCTTTTATTCGGGACAAACATGTCCTAGTGAGAACAGACAGTTCCTGCACTGTGTATCACATAAATCACCAGGGAGGCACCAGGTCTCTGCAGTGTCTCCAGGTCGCACAGGAACTCCTGTTTTGGGCCATTCAACACCTGGCTTCACTCAGGGCGATTTACATTCCGTGAGTTCTGAACCAGGCAGCGGACCTTCTGTCCAGGTCTGGCCCTCCCCCAGGAGAGTGGAGACTCCATCCGGAGGTAGTGGCCCTCCTGTGGACTCGGTTTGGCAGGGCACGGACCGACCTGTTTGCATCAACAGTGACTACCCACTGCAAGATGTGGTTCTCCATGCTGGGTCAAGGAGGTCCCCTGGGCTTGGATGCACTATCTCGAGAGTGGCCGGAAGGATTATTGTATGCTTTTCCTCCGTTCCCTCTGCTTCCCAAGGTTCTCCACAGGGTCGCCATCGGCCATTACAAGGTGCTACTGATAGCTCCTCGATGGCCAAGAAGGCATTGGTTCCCTGCACTCCTTCGCTTGGTGTATGGGGAGCCTTGGGCCCTGCCAGTCAGAGCGGACCTACTTTCTCAGGCGGAGGGGCAAATATGGCACCCGAAGCCAGCCATCTTGCAGCTCTGGGCTTGGCCCCTTCTCAGCACCTCTCTCAGGGGCTAGATAAAGGGGTTTTGCACACCATAGATAACGCCAGGGCTCCCTCCACTCGTTCTAACTATGCCCAGAAGTGGAGGGTGTTCTCAAGATGGTGTCGCAGTAGGCAGGAGGATCCAGCAACTTGCTCTGTCCAACATGTTCTTCGCTTTCTTCAGACGCTTCTGGACTCAGGGAGGGCGTCTAGCACCATTAAGGTGTATTCTTCTGCAATATCCCTTTTCCATAAAACTGTGGAGGGTGTTACTTTAGGGAGACATCCCTTGGTGTCCCAGTTCATTAAAGGGGTGTGTAGACTACGCCCGTACAGGTCCCCTAGATCTCCTTCATGGGAGCTTCCCTTGGTGCTGAAGGCCTTGACTCAAGCCCCTTATGAACCCCTAGAACAGGCTACACTTAGGTTTCTGTCTCACAAAACAGCCTTTCTCTTGGCTATATGTTCTGCTAAGAGGGTTGGCGAACTGCATGCTCTATCCGTTAGTGAGGACTGTTTAAGATGGAAGGCCGAAAACACTGGTGTGTCTCTCTGGCCGAACCCCTCTTTTCTGCCTAAGGTGGTCAACCCTCAGAATCTTAACCAGGTGATTGAGATAAGCTCCTTTCAGCTTGACCCGGCTCTTCCACCGGAGGATGCAAGCTTGCTTACTTTATGTCCAGTGAGGGCGCTGCGGGCTTATCTTGCTCGCACTCAGGCTCTGAGATGCTCTCATACCCAACTTTTTGTTTGTTTTGGTGACAGGAATTTGGGGCTCCCTGTGTCTAAACAGACCTTGTTCCACTGGATTGTGGACACCGTCTCTGCAGCCTATTCGGGACAAAATCTCCCAGTTCCAGCTAATCTGGTGGCCCACTCGACCAGGGGCGTGGCCGCTTCCTGGGCTGCTCTTAAAGGAGTTTCTCTTTCAGAAATTTGTGCTGCAGCAACATGGTCTGCTCCCTGTACTTTCTCCAGGTTCTACAGAGTGAATGTGGCATCCCTTCACCACTGGGTTCAGCCATTCTCCTCTCGGCCGTGGGGCGCGTTTGTGACGGGGCAGAGCCCCCTGTTCCTCGCGACCCTGATGGTACTTGTCATCCAAGGTAAGACTGTGGTGACGGTCTGAAAATAATGAACTTTCATTTTTGGGTGAACAATCCCTGTAAGAAATAAAGTTAAACTTTCACTTTTGAGACAAAGTAAGAAGTCGGACATTATAAAACTAAAGTTTTCTTTGAAAAGTTTTTGCACTCGGAATTCACAGTGTCTCTCTAGCTGTGCCCCTCAGGCACGTGCCATTAAGCAAGACCAGCATTGGTGGCGTTAAGTCCGCTTGAAATGGTTTCGTATCCCACAGACACTAGCGTTAAGACGCTGCTCTCCATCTCCGTGGGCTGTGGAACCTCTGCAATGGTGGTATCCAAACAAATTTGTTTTCCTTTCTTTCGTCCTCGTTTACCTTTGTCTTTGGGTTAGATCGTAAGTTATGACTATAACTATGGATCTATGAGACCGAACGATGACCGTCACCATCTCTTGTCGCTCAGAACGGGCTGAGGCGTTCCAGGCAAGAGGAAGAGGCGTGGCCACCGGGGGGGGTTTATAGACGGCGGCCAGGCCTCCCGAGGTCACATGACTTTGTTGATATAATGTCTCGAGGATAGGTTGAAGGATTGCATCATTCAAGGTAAGACCGTGGTGACGGTCATTGTTCGGTCTCATAGATCCATAGTTATAGTCATAACTTACATTATATTGTTTTATTATAGATCATATCTGACCGTTTATTGTATAATTTTGTGTGGATTTTAAATGATTACTGGACTGGAAAACAAACCAATCTGGCAACACTGTTCTTCGTCTGATCATGTTGGCTAAAATTGGATTAATAGTTGCGAGCTAGTGTAATATAGGTAACACATCACTACTGAAATCTTGCATTTCCCTGAATCTTGCATGATTAGTTACACTGTTAACGATTTCCCTGTATTTTTACAGTACGGTACTGGCAGCACGGTTGCCAGTAAGTTACTGTATTTTGGTTTTACAGTACTGTACTGTAATACCATTTTACAGTACACAAACTAGTACTGTATAGTTACAAAGCAGTACTGTACTGTAATTTTACAATATTTTATTACAGTAGTCTATTTTTACAGTAATTTACTGTAATGTCTATATTGACCCATAAATACTATTTATTACAGTTAATACAATAATATTATATAAAATAGCTAGAGATTTAGGTTTAAAGTTATTAATATGGTAAAAATGCTAAATTAAAACATAATGAATTAAAAGGCAATCCAAGCAATGTATGTATCAAAATTTTATTTAAAAAAACATTTAATTGAAACAAACATATTTAAAACAAGATTTTAAACAATAATAAACATATAATCAAGTAACATAAAATAAAATCAACAAGTATAAACAAGTTTGGAGACCCCTGCTGTAACATATTTAACTCAGGCAAATAGAACACTGTTCCATAGTTTGAAGTTTTCAGTTTAAAGTCCATCATCGACTAAAAGGTAACATTTCACTGTGGTAAAAAGAACACTGGCCCATAGTTTTAAATATTCTACTTAAATTTCATTTAACACTAAAAATAAATGCATTAAACTGTGGCAGACAGACCACAGTGGCCTTTACTTTGAAGTCGTCCATTTGAACTCAATCAGGGACTGCATGAAGCTGTTCACATGGGGGTTAATGGCCACAGCTTTTCTCTGCACCAAGTTCCTTGTCTTTTTGCTTGCTCCTTGTCTGGATGTGCACTTTTTCCCATCTTTGGAATTAATTCTATCCAGAAACCTGTTAGAAATATCATAAACATTAAGTCAACAAATATAAGATAGAAAAAGATTCTTAAAAAATTAAACTCAGCCTTGAATTTACTCCTATTCTGAAACCTTTTGCTCTTATTCTACTGTTCCACACCTAATTTCACTAAAATACAGAAGATTCACTTACCGCTGAACAAACTCTTTTCTCAATGGACAGCATCCACCTGGATCCTGTCATGATTGAATGTCCTGAACAGAAAGTACAATTGTTACTGATTTGGACACAACTTTTTATTCTGAAAACAAAATCTTTTGTCAATAAAGTCCAGGGACACCTCTGCTAAATAAATATAATTATTAAATTACATTTCTTATAACCAAAGTCTGAATATTTCTGTTTGTATATTTCTACATGGCAAACTAAGACAATTGTGTACATGTTGTGTATGGTCGTGTTACAGTGTTGTGTGTGGGAATTGTGAATGAGTGTATACATGGGTATTTAAAGAAGCTGTAGTGGTAAAGTGCAAACTTACCGAACATAATGTGCTTGGTGTGTGTCTGGTATCACCCGTTGTGCCTCCACATCTGCCTTAACTCCTGAAAAGTGCAATGACACTCATGTAAACTACAAATAAAAAGTCAGCCACATTCCTGTGTAATTTTGCATGTGACGTGAAAGCATTTAATATTGCAGTCGAAAAAATACATGACTTGTAACTGTACATCATGTACTTGCCTGGTGCCTTTAAAGATGATCCATCTTACCCAATCCAGCTTACAAGCAATGGTAAGACTGTAAAGAGACAAATGTTACAAAATCTGTTAGCCATAGAAATAAGTAGACATTGTGAAGGAAATGGTAAAAGAAAATTTAGTAACACTTTACTATAAGAGTTTATTCCTTAACATTTTGTAATGCCTTAGCTAATATGAACTAACAATGAACAATATATTTTACAACATTAATAATATTTGATAATGTTCATTGTGCAGAGACAAAGTGATTGATTTAAAAATTTATTAAGTGTTTAAATCTAATATCATGCTATGCTAACAAATAAAACATTACTGTAAGTGTTTAGTCAGTTGTAAAACAAATATATATATATATATTTAACAAGTTAGTAGCTAGCTGCTCACTTTAAAGATAAACATGATCGCCTAAATCTGAGCAATCCTGGTGATGCCAGTTTCCTACACGATGTTATAATGGACTATTTTACATCCAGAGATGAAGGATCAGATGACAGAGACGAGAAGACAAAGGTACGTAAATGCGGAGCCCATTCTCTTTTCGTGCATTGATTTGATGTGTTTTGGAAACTTATATACAGCGTGTAATGCATCTGAAGTGGTGGAAACAATATGCCATAAAAATGTATTGGACAACTTACTGGACGTGTAAAACGCTTTAGAGAAGATATTCTCTGCTTTTGCTGATATACCGTAATATAATAACAACAACAATAAGCGCGGCAATCCCTTTCGTTCATCTGATATTAAGATGAGCCCAGGTCTGAATGATATTTGGTCGAAGTTAAAGCTGCGATGAGTTCGATGCATGTATCCAGTTAAATATGAGGTTTCTTGTTTTCACTTCTGTGGAGGAGTTCGGTATGCTGTGTACGGCGTGTCAAGTCCTGTCTGTTTACAACCACAGCCTTACCAAACAGTCGAACTTAATACTTTTCTCTGACGCTAACTGAACGGATGAAACGCCGAGATAAACGACCGTTATGCTGGGACCGCAAGACCGCGCTGGCGGGTTGTCTTTGTCCATTTCGTTAAAAATAGTTTCATTGTCACCACACTTTCATCACAATATAAACTCACCAAAACCCTCATAATTTAGTTAAAACAACCCTATATTCATTAAAAAAGGTGTAAAGCGAGTTAAAGCAGCGGTAGACATCTGTGTGTAACGTTAGCTTACTTTCTGAGGGAGATTGAAACTTTGTTGGCGACCGTTTTTCTCTCTCATTGCACGTTTAAAACAATATTGTGACAAACTATTGACAACATTCTTAAACTAAAAATTAAGTTTTCATGAAACAGAAATATTTCAAACTTACCGAACTGCCAGAAATCAATCGTCCTCCTTCAGCTGCAGCCAGGAGTTGTGCTCTCTCTCCCTCTGTGTGATTTGACTCTAGCGCACTTTCTCTGATTATTGCAAGTACACCTGGCACATTACAGCAATGGCTACAGCAAGGTTACATCGAGACCAAAATATACTGTAAAATTTTCCCGCTCAAACAAATTTACCCAGAATGCATTATGAACTGCAGTACTGTACTGTAATGTATACATACAGTATAGTACTGAGGATTTTTACAGTAATGTACTGCTAAATCTACAGCGACATCTAACAGTGTATAGAATATTAAAGTGACAGTGGGAAAAGTCTTTCCCGGTATCATCCTCTCCGGTCTACGCACCTGTAGGAAGAGGAATTCTTGCTTCTAATGTGGAACGCTTACATTTTTCTTAACTTGTAAAACACGTGAAATAAAATCAGTTTCATAATGTACACAGCTAATACGAGGGTTTTTAGTTTCAGTCCTAATAGTTATCTTTAAGCTGTTATTTTTTATAAATGAATAAGATCTTACACTTTAGATTAAATTGCGTCAACAACTACAAATAAAATGGTAAATAATATGTCTCACTATGTACTCATTGTCTGAGACAACGTAGGGATGAAACGTGCTCTGTAGACCAGTTTTGTTCGATTCACCTTGTGAAAATGACTAAATTTCCCATAATGCCCCTAGTGCACTAAAGGACACGGAAGTCACAATAATCAAACTGCCGGTGTAACATGATGGACTACGTGAGATCTTTGTTTTGCCTTGTGGAGCTGTATATAATAAAGCGAGGTATTTTTAATCTGAACTAATAGATTTCACTCATTGTTATACACCACACATTTTACCAGATTGTTTGTTACTGTTTTTTGTTGTCATTTAAAAGTTAACATAACAGTAAGCATGCCGGGTTTCAGGGGCGCTGTAAAGGAGGGGTAAACAATGATGATTCTCGGGGCCCACGAGTAAGAGGGGGCCCACGAGTAAGAGGGGGCCCAGAGAAGCCCCCAAAATGGTGCTAAAAAATATTTAATAGTAAAAATTATTAACTTTAAATTATTCTATTTTCTGTTTCCTGGAATCAAAAAAAATTTTTGTTTAAGAAACACAAACGTCCGTGGGCCCCTTTCCCCCCTTTCAATTATCATAAAATGGTTCAGTCGGTCCGCCCAAATTGTATAATCCAGGCAACACAGTTTGACTTCACTTATAGCGCCGGCAGAATATCAACTTATCTGACGAGGAAGTGAAAATGCCTCAAAAGCCAAAAACGGACAGAGAAAAAATAAGAGAAGTGAAAGAGGCAAAGGGTCGACAGTATGTTACCCAATTTTTCACAAGAAAAGGTGGGTTTGTAAGTAGGCCTAATTGTTAGTGGACCGCCCGCCCGTGACAATGATCGTAGCCTACGGCACTTTTTTCTACTTAGGCGCATGCTTTGTACATGAGGCCCCAGGTCTCTACGGTAGCATTTTTCGACAAGTAAGCCCATTTCGATAGAGCAGGGTGCAGCGGGTGCACGGCTTTGCCTCACAGGCAGCCGTTGTCGGCATCTTTGTACGAGGCTCCGCCGGTCCGCCCTGCTGCGGTCCACGCTGTTGCACCTGTCTTGCTAGCAGTCTAACTTCATGAACTCTGATAAAAATCCTCTGCCAGCTACTGTACAAACTACTATCAGCTGATTGTGAGGTTTCAGTGCATCTCTTGAAGATGATGTGGAGTTGTAATACTTTCACATTATCTAAATCAGACCGACTCGGCAAAACTCAATTTAAACAGCGCAAAATGACTGCCTGTGGACGTTATAGATAGAAATGATTATATTTCTGTTTTTATTCACACAATAAATATTTAAACTAGTTTTAATGAAAATTCATGTAGTTTTAGGAAAAGTCAGGGAGCAGCAAGGCTTTATGATTTATTTAGACAAAGTTATTGACGCCTTGGTCGTTCTAGTGTTAAAGATAATTACCATAAGTTTAAATGTTGCGGTTAAATTGACTGCTGGTAGCCATTCTAGTGTTAAAATTGCATGATAAGGGAACTCAATTTCCTCCCATGTTACAAAAATAACAATACACAGTTTTAGTTAAACCTTCAAAACTGCAAAAATGACTTTCTTACTTAGTATTTTTTTTCTTGTTTTTAGTAGAAATATCTAAAAACTCTTAAATTAAGATGCTTTTACTTGATTAGCAAAATGACGTAAGTAAATAAGTCTAGTTTTAAGACAAATTAATATACAATTTAAGTAAAATTGTCCTTAAAACAAGCTAAATTATCTGCCAATGGGGTCAGAAAAAATTGTGAAATAAGATTTCTTTTTTCTTAAACACTTAATTCAAGTAAAATGTTCCACCCCATTGGTAGTCAAAATACCATAAAAGCTCATGATTTTATGTTAAATTATATGAAAAAATTCTCAGCTGTGATGGGGCCCCTGTCAAGATTCTTTTCATGGGGCCCAAAATCCTTAGCAGCGCCCCTGGGCGGTGTGACGACCCCTGCTGTTGGATTTTGGAAGTGCAGTTCACCCGATTGCTCGTAATTGCAGATCAACGACACCTGCGCTGGGCCAGCTACTCCTTTAAAAGGAGATCGCCAACTAAGCCAGATGGGACTTGGGCTTTTGGATTTTGCGTCTGTTTTGTGTTCTGATTACTTTTGGGTGGAGACTTTTCAGACACAGTCGGCAAGTCACGAGCATGCCAATCAAAATAATTTGTTTTGTGCGTCAAAACATAATCATCATCCAACATTGCCGCTTCTTCTGGAGTCTTAACATGATGCTCACTGATATACGTTGCTATACGATTTGGGACTGAATTTTTAAATTGTTCAAGCACAATCAGGTGAATTAAATCATCCAGTGTTTTAACCTCTACTGCTGTGCACCAACGACTAAAATGCGTTTTCAAGTCTCGCACGAATTCTAAATGAGTTTGCAGCTCTTCTTTTCTCTGTAACCTAAACCGTTGTCTATACGCTTCAGGTACACATTCATATACTTTTAAAATCACAGTTTTGACTTTATTGTAATCTTTACAGTCACCGACTGATAAAGAGGAAAAAACAACTTGTGCTTTTCCAGTCAACACACATTGTAACAGTGCTACCCGATTATCATCTGACCAGTTTCTCAATTCTGCCATGCGTTCAAAAAGAGTGAAGAAACTATCAGGATCTTCTTCATTAAATTTCGGAACAAGTTTTAGACTTGAGGTAAGGGAAAATGACATACCTTGTTCCTCCCCAGAATTAGAGAGTTTACCTTCTTTCATCAAGTTAAGCTTCATAAACTCCAATTCCAATTTAGTCTTTTCCACCTCCATTTTTCCTTGTTCAGAACGCTGTTTTAATTTTTCATGTTCCATTTGTAAAAGCAGCAATTCTTTCTGCTGTTCAAAAGACAGATTAGATTGTAACTGGGAAGCAACTGGTACAGACTCCTCCATTTTTGCTTTCAAAATGCCTTTTTCAATTAATCTAGCTTTTAGGACTACTTTAATGTTTTCTTTGAGCCTTTTATCCGAAATCACCACTTGATAATAATCTGCAACTTTTAATAATTGCTCTTTAGTACACTTATTTAAAGATTTACAAGAAGGTGAACTAACAAACAAATCAATATCAGCCATGAAAAATCATCAAACATTTTTTTGGAAAAGTTTAAATTACCAGGTGCAATCAAATAACGAGAGTTATCCCTCTAACTAACATTTAAGCGAACTGTCTAACTAAATCCTAGTCTTCATGCGATTAATTGCGGGGGTATTTATGCACTAGATCCCGCTGGGTGAAAAACACAACTGGTCAAACCAGCGATGCTTTCAACACCACAAACGTGCTCCCGAGATGAAATCTACTACCCACTTTCATCGCAACACTAAGAAAATAACAAACCTGACACATCTCAAAAGAGACATGCCGCTAAACCTATCAGGGAAACTCAAGTTCAACCAACAATATTGCACCCAATTACTTACCCATGACTTCACATGGTGAGTAAATCGACCCGGAACAAATCAATACACGCGCGTCTCAAAACAAAACCAAACTAAATAAAGACGGACGAGCCCCCAAATTTGTTACGACCCGTGGCTCAAAAGGAAGTAACAAAACAAGGGACGCACGCAAAGTAAATGTTAAGGCTCAAAGAACCACTTTATTAACAAAAGCAACATTAGATAAAGTAAATAAGAATAACAATATATCTGAGTGATCAGCAAGATCAGTATGTAATGAGGTGTTGAATGTGAATGAAAAAGTAATCAAAACAGACGCAAAATCCAAAAGCCCAAGTCCCATCTGGCTTCTTCTTCTTCTTTTGTGGGTTTACTGGCGGGTTGCAAACCAACTGAAAGGTGCATACCGCCACCTACTGTACTGGAGTGTGACAAGGAAAGTCTGCATGACTCAGATTAAATTCTATGAATTACCGCAATGTTTTTTAAAAACCTCATTAATGCCCTTATTAGCCTACCCGTATGTGTCCCTTCATTTAAAATATTGCCCATTGTAAATTCTGTAATCCCCATTTCTTGAACTTCTCTAATGTACAATATTCTTTCCTGCTGGTATTTCACACATGCCATTAAAACATGTTCCACTGTCTCCCTTTCCTGACACCCATCACAAAGACCTGAATTGTGTTTACCTATTATGTAATTATTTGCATTGAGCCTAGTATGTCCCATTCTTAATCTTGTAAATATTATATATTCCCTCCTACTTATATTATGATTTATATTGCTTTGCTTTAATTTACCTTGTATGTTATAAAAATGTCTTCCCTTCATACATAAATCCCAAGATACCTGCCACATATCTTTACATGCTTGTTTAATAATCGATTTCCCTTCTACCCTACTCAAACTTACTGTTAAATTGATATTATTCAGTTGTAGTGCTTCTTTAGCCATTTGATCAACCACCTCATTGCCCTGAATCCCAACATGGGCTGGAACCCATACAAATCTCACCAGTATTCCCACATTCTTTAATCTATATAAACTAATAAAAACTTCTGTTAATATATCATTTCTGCATGATTTAAAAGTTTGAAGACTTAAAAGAGACGCCATTGAGTCTGAGCATATTAACACCTCCTTAACAGATACCATCCTTGTTTCCTCAATCCATTGTAGAGCCATTTGTATAGCCGCTAACTCTGCCGTGTACACTGACGTTCCATTAGTTAATCTCCCTTTATTTCCATACTTTAACTCTGGGACATAAAAGGCTGCACCAGTGATCCCTAACTCAGGGTTTTTCGACCCATCAGTATAAATGTGAACAGATGAATAATGAACAATTTTAATATGCTCTTTTGCCATTGTTTTTATATCCCCTCCACATTCTCCCTTTTGCATTTTTTCATATATTGTGAGGTCTATTTGTGGTTCACAAAAAAACCAAGGTGGAATTGGTGATATTGTAATAGTTGGCCCATACTTTCTTTTATCCAGGTTCATTTCTTTTGCCCATATGTTAGCTTTCCATGCAAAACCTGATCCCTTTATCTGTCTAGTTTCCCAACCCCATCTGGCTTAGTTGGCGATCTCCTTTTAAAGGAGTAGCTGGCCCAGCGCAGGTGTCGTTGATCTGCAATTACGAGCAATCGGGTGAACTGCACTTCCAAAATCCAACAGCAGGGGTCGTCTGGTCAAAAGTTCAACGCTTCGTGGGCGGTCCGGTCAAAAGTTCATCCCTCCCCCAGAGGTCAAAGGTTAGTCCCTCCCCTAAGGTCAAAAGGTTACCCCCCTCCTCTAAGGTCAAAGGTTAGCCCCTCCCCTGAGGTCAAAGGTCACCATCAATCATTTTGACAGTATGTCCCCCATATTTACTACTCGCAATATATTTCTCACAGGCCAAACATATAATGATTTACACTTCAAGTTGTTAAAATATAAAAGCAAAGTATAAGATAAGGAAAACTTTACAGAACAAGAGTTAGGATCAATGCAGAGTTTTAAAGGGATAGTTCACTTTAAAAAGAAAAATCTGTCATCATTTACTCATCCTAATATTGTTCTAAACCTGTATATGACTTTCTTTTTTATGATGAACACAAAAGAAGATATTTTGAGAAATGAGGGTAAACACACAGCAGAGTGACCATTGACTTTCATAGTAGGAATAAAAATATGATGGAATTTAATGGGTACCATCAACTGTGTGCTTACCATCATTTATCAAAATATCTTCTTTATCATTTATCACAATACTTGCAAAATATTTTTTTCTACAATAGAAGTCAATAGTCACTATCTGCTGTGTCTTTACCATAATTTCTTAAAATATCTTCTTTTGTGTTCATTAGAAAAAAGAAATTCATACAGGTTTAAAACAACATGAGTTTTTAGTAGTGCTGTTCGATGTTTGGACTCATCTCGCTGTAAAACCTAATTTTGTCATTTATAAAGCATAAAGTTAACATTATTCAACAGTAAGTTTTAGAAGAGTAAGGCAAATTTCTCAAAAATTGAAAAATCAAAATGTATAGGGGAGAGTGGGGTGATTTGTGCCAGTGGGGAAGTTGTGCCACCCTCTGTTTCTAGGGAACCATAGAAGAAATCGGTCATGTGTCCACACATTTTTGATGACACCTTTAAGTTAAAAAAAACAACATTTTTTTTGCCTTTCAAAGTAAAATTTCTATGATCATGTTTTTTTGATTGTTGTGTCTGAACAGTTATAGACAAGTTTGAAAACGTTTCACATATTTTTTAGTGCTTAGGTAAGCTACATTATGAGTCTATAGAGCTAACATAATGTTAGCTCAAAACTGATTGATGATGCATTTTTTTCTGAAATGGTGAGGTTGGGGTGATTTGTGCCAAAGGGCCTGAGTTAAGAACTCATCCCCACTTATAAATATTTTAAACATATTATTTTATTGTATTTGTAAGTTTTATCACTGCGTAAGAAACTACCCACACCACAAAAACTTGGAGGTACAGAAGGGAGCAGAAATTTATATTACCCTATAGCATTGACAAGTGGGATGTTATGTAGTAGGCCAGATCTGTGAAAAGGATGGCATTCAGTATGGTCTTCGTTTGAATTTCATTTCGTTCTAACAATATGTTCATGTGGCCAGGGCTGGTTAAAGACATTTGGAGGCCCTAGGCAAAATTTATTTTGGAGGCCCCCTGCACCACTCATTTTTTCCACTTTTTACTTCTCTGGCCCTTTACTCTCTTTGTCAAGTTGATGGTCAACCTCACAAACACTCTCTTGCTCTTCTCTCTCTTTGCCCTGTTGTTTACCTGACTCTCCAGTGTTCTTAAAAAGCCTCATCATTGATCCTACAACATATTTTAAAAAGTGTACCAGTAATGTCATGAGAACGTCTACATTGTTTTCTACAAAAACTAAATAAACTTTAGTACAGTAAGTTATGACATGTACTTCAAAATTATTAAAACTTTAAGTCTGTAAATGGTTATTATCATTTGAAAACGAGTAAGCATTTAAGTAAGCCAGGATTTTAGAAGTAGTTTTGCTGTTTCAGTAATTTATTTATTTTGCAATAACACAGAACAAGGAAAACATCTATACAGAACAACATTACATTTACAGAAGTACACTTGCTGGACATCAGTTTAGTTCATAAACATCAGTGCCTTTATAGTTATTTTCTATCTGGGTATGAACAGGATTTCCCCTAAAAAAACAATGATTTAATATTGCCACATTATGCCATTGCAATACATTAAACACACTATATATACACAAATAAACTGCTAGCGGAAGTGAAACAGACAAACTAAGCAAAAAGAACAGTTTGTTGTTAAAAAATATGTTTATGTTTATTAAGTATTTATTTATTTAAAAATTAAGTAGTATGTTTGAGCAACTAAACAACAGCGCAGCTTATTTACAATATACAGATATTTGAAACAATTAAACATACTCTATTGTATTTGCTTCTCGTCTTTGAACTCAAATTTATTTACTGTAATATAATGCAAATCATTTCCTGACGCGATGTTATTATACGCGCAATTTCATCACGTCTGACAGTCTCGAGTTGACGTGTTACGGTCGCCTCAGTCAGATTAAACCGGCAAAGTCAGTAAAACTCAAATTTGCCAACTTCTTCTAATTACAAGTTGCTCTCCTGTAATTGATCCATCTGTGAATCGCTGTATCCAAAATACTGTGACTGGAAAACTTGCTCCTTCTATAATGGTGGGATCGTTCTGTCATGGTAGTAATGATGAGAAGGATGTGCAGGATAGTGATGGTCGTTTTCGAAGCACTGCTTCACAGGGCCGGCGCCACGAGGGGGCGTGAGGGGGCGTCGCCCCCTCACTGGCACTATCCCGCCCCCTCAGATCACCATTAATGTTGAATGGGATTTTAATGATAAAATGCGCTATTTAAAAATCACGTTTGCCTTTTGTATTGTCTTCCTAAAGGGAATTTTAAAGTCTAATTATTTAACAAAACAAAAAAACAAGTGTGCATTCTACCGTGACACACGCCCACTCATGTATAGCCTATAGGCTTGTTCGAATTCATCAGGCGAAGACGTCAAAATGCCGCGAGAGCGAGACGAAACGACACTTAGTATGATTTCTCGAATCGTTCTCGCGGTACTTTGACGTCATGTGGTTGTTGGTTCTTGCAGCCGCGCCTGAAGTTGAACAAGTTTGTGTTGACGGCTTGAGGCACGCCGACAATGAGCCCGCGTTCTGAGTCTCAGAGGGAAATCAAGATGTCGAAGTGGGAAATTATATAAAAATTTACAGACAGGAGTGTGAGAGTGACCTGGGCCTGCCCTGTAGCAATGGATATATGGAAAATAGCATTGGAAGTTCTACAAACCGGACTCCGGATTGTCACACATCAATTAATGCCGTGGCGTGGATGAATTATCGGAGCATTTCAGGTGCAAAGATCCAAATATTCGGCTGTCATTAAGTCAATTCAGGCACCATGAACTTCAGCCAGACTGTACATAGTTTTGAAAAGTTCAGATGTTCATGTTCTTCAGCATCCTTGCAAGTCAACGTACAACCAACAGCCTATTATTGTTCTGCATTTAACGTTAAAGGTAAGCCTGTACGATCTCTCTCTCTCACACACCTGTTTATCAGGAGTAAATAGATAAAAAACAGACATTGTTAAATTTATAATTAACGAATTTGAATTAGCCTATCCTACAGCATAGCTGTATATGTAAACGAGTTATTGTCATTTTGCTATTGTGGTTCTCTAGCTGCTTAATCGCTAGCTTGGTGCATTACTTGTGGCAGTTAAAATAACTACGTTGTATGATCAAATTGAACCAAAATGTTGATAAAATGTTGCGTTTGGACCGTTTTTGGGCTGAAAACCATCAACTCTATTTGCCAACACTGCCCCCCACCATTACGTAAAATTTATTTCTACCTCTGGGTCTGAACTTCTAATGAGTAGTGTTGTGCTAATATGTGACGTTAGGTATGCGTTTTTTTGTTGTTGTTGTATTGTTCAGAGCTCTGTACGTTGCTCACTATAGCTGTAGTTTTTGTGGTTGTATTACAGAGATGTTTGTTTATAACACTTTAAAACTTAATGTACCAAACCTATGTATTTTCTAGCTGGGGGAATTATATGTATTCATGTGATCGCCCCCTCTGGTATTTTAGACGCCCCCTCATCAGCGCTCGGCTGGCGCCGGCACTGCTGCTTCATGAGGCTTCGAAACATTTACGAATCTTTTGTTTCGAATCACTGGTTCGGAGCTTGTTTCAAACTGGCCAAAGTCACGTGATTTCAGCAAACGAGGCTTCATTACGTCATAACTGTTTCGAAACGTTTCGAAAATCCGATGGTTCACCACTAGGGGGAGTTGATCACATGACCAGTGTCTAATAAGTTTAGGTGAACTCGGGTCAGTTTTATTATGAAAGTTCATAAAACATTTATCCTTCTGACTAATAACACTGCCATGTTGTCTACTTTTTGTTTATAGACAGATTTAATGACAAAAATGTGCATAATTAAAAGGGTAGTTAGTTTTAATCATTTGTTTGCCCTAAATAAAACTAAAAACACATTATACACTTTTAACTATGTCTTAATTAAGTTAAATAATTTTTTGAACATATTTTAATAAAAATCTTGCTATTATTTTGTAAAAAAAAAAAGTAAAAATGTGTGGACAGATCTGCTTTTACACTTTTTTGACCAGCAGGGGTCGCCAGCGTGTGTGGGTTTCGAAATGCTTCGAAAAACTGAATAAATTTTCGAAGCAATTGGTTCAATTGATTCGAAGCTTCGAAAAGCTTCGTTTCTCCCATCACTAGTGCAGGATAAACAGTTTTAATAAACATAATTAAAGCTCACAGTAGTACAAACAGTAGACATTCCAAGGATAGTGATTTGACATCTGAAGCGAAGCTCCGGAGCTTGTGTCGAGCAAAAAGGGGCGTTCCAGATGAAGCCCCGATTCGAGGCTTGTATCGTTTCCGTGAAAATCACGTGACGATGACAAACGAGGCCTCGTTTTCTGTTGAATACGTCATTGCTTCACTCTGAGTATCGCCTCCGGATAAAAATGGTTCGAAACTCGCGCCTCTTGTGGGTTTTGCAGTACGTTTGCATTGGTGTTGAGGTGTTGGTTGTACGTAGTGGAGTTTGTAGTGAGTTTGTAGTATAGTTATCATTATATATCATAGCCTGTATTATACATATACACTGACGATTATATTAGAGTAAATTATACATAGCCTAGGAAAGTAGATCATTAGAGTAAATTAGCATATATCTAGTTCTAATACCTATAATACGTAATTATTTTGCTATATATATTATTATATATATATATCGCCTATATTAGTAGTAGTTTTATTATTATTATATATAGTATTGCTGTTGTTATTATTATTATTATTATTATAATTAAAAAAAGACTAGACTTTATTAGGGATAGCCTAGGAGGACTGAGGATCCATTGGGATATTGAAACAAACAGAAACTCCAATATCCCAATTTTTATAAGCTGGCACTGACCTTCTTATGTTGTCCAGCATCATCAGTGCCCTGTGAAAGGGTGTTTTCTAAGGCTTGAGAGGAGCTTTCTAAAAAGAGAAACCGCTTCAATCCAAATACTGTTAAAAAACTTTTGTTTTAAATAAAAACCAGTAAACACTTTTCCGTGTTGCAGTTTGCTGTTTCACACTTCCAGTCCCATAAGCATTGCACTATTGCATTCCCAGTCAGCACTGCACTCATAATTTATTTACACTCATTCGGGGCATTCACGGTTAATAACCCAAAGAACTACTGAATAGTTGGACACAAAGTTGTGTATGTATGAGTTGTGTGTACAAATTAACACAAGCAGAGTAAAATACTTTATTTAATACACAGGCAATAAATAAAGCCCACACCATGACAATTTGGTTGCTCAGAATGAATAGATTTGTGTGCAATACATTGCTTTCCACAGCAGGTGTCACTAGAGAGAACACTGTTCATGAGGCTTCGGGTAACTGAACCTTTTGACGAACCAATGGGCTGGAAAGCCTCAGTGGTTCAGGAAGCCTCATTTGGCCATCACTATCCAAGGAGTAACACAAATGGCAAACAGGCACAAACAACCAGTGACATGGAACAACGATCACACAAAGACACAAACCAAGACACAGCATTTATACACAAGGTGATTGGTAACAGCTGGTGACAAGAGGCAGGTAATTAACTGATGAGTGCAGGTGATGCTGATGATCAGTGACTGACACAATTAACACACACAGAACACAATTGACAACTGTGACAATTATTACCTTGGGTTAGGGTCATGTATAATTCATTAATGATTTACAAGTGATCATTATAATAAAGTGTTACCAATAATTCTTATGTTAGCAAACCACATTATTTTAGGACTGCATCAGTGGGTGGCACCAACAGTTCCAGGAAGAACCCTGATAAAAAAATCTGTATAAATTGTCTATCAGTAAGCTATACATCTAATCAATACACATCTACACTGCTTCTGTTGAGATTCGAACACAGCTCTCTTATACAGACAATATGGTAAGTTACAGTCATCATATAAATCATACTGTAGATTATTTCTTGTTTTTTTGTTGAAGCACATCAGTCCTGACAATACACATCACATTGCTCTGTTATTCAAGCTTTTGTGTTGTATTTTGCGATTTGAACAGTTTGCTGTATCTGCGAGTGCCGTTGTTTTGCTCTTTCTGCTTCATCACACAACACCAAACACTGTGGATGGGCAGAACATTGACAGTACTCTTGCGAATAGGAACATTGACAGTAATACTCTTGCCAGCATTTTTACCTTCTTTGAGGAGAAGTAAGTTTTATGTTTGATATTACTACAGCATACATTAGCAAATAGGAAGTAAAATATTGGTCATCCACATATAAACTGTCAATCATCTTCTGTTTTTGCTCTAAAATGTTTGTTTTTTAGCTATAAGAGAGTTGAAAATGGAACTGAACGTCAGTCTGCTTTAGCCATCAATGTACCAATGGAGCAATGTCAAGCTGGATTCAAGCCTTCAAAGGAAAACTTCCTAACTCATGAGAATCCAGAAGAAGTGAAAATAACCATCAGTAATGAAAAAGACCCAATTTATGAAGGTACAGAGCTTATAGGAGCAGGAGTTATGAGAAGTCGCTTTCAAATACACTCTGAACGTCTCCTGCTTTACCCTATCAGAAGACCCACACCAGCCATGCAAGACCTCCTGAATAAAAGAAAAGATGATAGTTGCACTGTCTTCTACACGCTTAACTCTCCATGTGCTGGTGTCTGCCTTAATGAGACCAGCGAATTTAACATCTTTCAAGGCCTTGAAACCTGGAGTGCACATCCTAGCATTAAAGTGCTTGTCTTTAAACAAATCTATAAAGATGATGTTAATGTTATTCAAATGGCCCTGAGGAAGATTATGAAACATGTTGATGTCTATCGTTGTATTAGAGAGAATAATAATGAGAATTTGTGTTACGCATGTGGAGGAAGAGATAATGATACCATTAATCAACACTGTCTATCAACCTAAAAGTGAAGTTAACCAAATCTGGTGTTTAATTAACTCTCAAGTGAAAAATTTATATGTTTTTAAGTTTGATTACTTAAAATAATGAGAAAAAATATGATTGCTTGAACCACATTTATCATTAGTTAATCAAGCCATACAACCTAAGTATTTTAATTGTCTGTTTGATTATGTGGCAGCAAAATAAATAATATAAAGCCAAAATGTTTGGGTCAGTTTTCTTTTTTTGCATATTTATAAATCTTGGGAAAAGAAGGGTACACCTTCTTTGTATTTTACGGTGAAAGATATCTGGGCCCGTATGTATAAAGCCGCTCAGAGTAAAATTTTAGTCTTACGTGCAATGTTCCCTCTAATTTTTTTCAGCACTGAGCAAATTCTTTTTTTTCTGAGTGCACATTTCAGTACTGTGAGCAATTCGCAACCACACGACCTGCCGAAAATGATCACGAGCTTGCGTTAACCATAGGAGATTCAAAGAGATGACAGTGTAGCGTGTAACGGGGTTTAGTGTATACACACGTATAATGTTCAATGTGGGCCTGTGTATCAGAAGAGAAAGGCACGGCTACTGGAGAGAGGAGAGCAGTATGACAGGTAAGTAAAAGATCAACACAGAGTCTTGGTTTCTGATTATTTGTAGATTTATATTGAAAATATTAATTTAAGAAAGTGTTTCTCTTTTCTGTATCTTGCTTTAGGAATATAAATCTCAAATACAAGAAACAATATGCAATAAATCCTAATACTAATTTACCAGGTACCTGGGTTTAGCAGATTGAACCGTTCAACTCAAGCTGAAAATCAGTTCTCATATACTACAGAGCAAATAAATAAATAAAATACTTGTAAAAGTGTAACACTGTTTCATTTTGTTTGTAATCCAAATTCATGATTCACTTAAATGACTCAGTTGGGTTGAATTCATGAATCAATTGACACGGTTCAAAGGACCGTTCCTTTAAATAGTTTAAATAGTTCCGTTCAAAGTAAGTGTCTTTGAAGAAAATCCAAGAAAATACGGAAAATGAAGTTTCAGCGAATTCACGTCCTAGTAGTTGTCCGAAACAAAAAGGAAAAATATCCTCCTACCAGTTCTGATGAATTCAAAGCACAGTTCTGGTTGTCTCGCCTTTTTGTATACACCTTCAGTATATACTTAATTGCCTCGCGTGTCCAAGATGGAGCAGGAGAACTTTACAGATGTTCGCAATTCTCACAAAAAAACCCAGCCTTGTAAAAACACAAGGCAGAACAGTAATTAATCTTCAATTCAACAGATTTATCAATAAGCATCATTTAAACATTTCAAATAACAACCTAACTCAGGGTTTCAACAGGCATATATTATTTTTTAATCACATTTACGTTACTTGACTGTTAACTTTCAAATGTAAATAGCTTCAGCTCGTTCGTTATATACCAACGGCCAATGTAAACAAACTAATAAAACTCATAGTTTGCTGCCAAATTTGCAACACTTATGGCATAATGTCAAGTTAATATTTAGAATATAACTTACCAAAGCATACATTTTAACTTCTTATTTAAAAGAAGAAGTTCATTCGCAGTGTTTTGATGCTCTGTGATTCTGAATCTGCCTCCGTTCTAATTCTCTAGTATTTTGCTCTCTCCTCACTCTAGCGACAGCTTTTCCAAGTTATCACATCACTTCAGGAATCCAATAATTTGTTTTAAATCACTGTTTTGAATCACTTTTTCCTCTTAATAAATATTTTAGTTTCTTGAGATCGCCCCGTGCAGCTGCTCATCTGACTCGCTCTCACTTTGTGCTCGTGACGTGTGCTGGAAGCGGCACCTGTGTGAACTGAATGCGCTGCTACCATTGGCTCATAAAAGTGTCTGTCACCGTAGCAAGATCAGCGATTGGTTGAACGTTTCTTCTCCTTCTAGAACACTCGCCTTCTCTCTCTCTTAATGGTGCGTTCCAGGCAGGTTTTTAAACCCGTGAGTTACGACTTCAAAACCACGACTCACGACCCTATGCGTTCCAGGTAGCCTGTAACTCGTGTTTTTACAACCTTCTACCGGTGAAAGTGCTCTGGAACGGCAGTCAAACCCGTGACTTCCCACCCGTGAACTCGTACTAGATCGATGTACTCCCAGTTCAAAGTCGTGAGTCGTGGTTTTGAAGTCGTGAGTTACGGGTTACAGGTTGCCTGGAACGCAGCATAATTCTTTTACAACAGCAAATGCATCAATGTTTATGTGCGGTCTGAAAAATGTGCGCGGTCTGACAAATCTATTGCGCGGCCACTTTGACTGGCCTGCGCGGCCGCGCACGCGCGCAGCTTAAAGGGAACATTGCTTACGTGTGTCAAAATTCTAAGAATGACGTCATTTTACTCTTATTCTTAGACTTAAGAATAAGTTTGATTTATAAAGCCTCCTAAGTGACTAGGTCTCAGCTCCTAAATTATTTAAGAGAGCTGGAGAGGTCTCTTAACCTAGTTAAGAGTAACAAGAGGGCAGCAGAGAGGTGAAGATCATGCACTTTACAACAAAGAATTTGTGGAATTACTTTAATTCAAATGTATTTCTATAGCACTTTTGAAAAAAATTATTGTTGCATAGCAGAAAATGTACAATAAATACATGTTAGTAGTATATAGACAGTAGATAGGAATTAATATAACATGAAATATAAAGAGTATAGGGTTTTTTATACAATGTATATTATATTACACAATATAATATACAGTATAAGATGTATATTAGTGAAACTTATTCAAGTGCTTGCACAGTACCAAGAATTTTAATGGGATTATTAAGACAGCAATGGTATATACTTAAATGGTATATAAATTTGAATAATATACACTGTAAAAAGTTGAAGTTGGATCAAATTATTGATAATGCCTAAAAATGTAATGTTTTTTCAACTTAAATTTCTTAGTTTAAGTGAAATAATTAAAGTTAAAAATGTTTAAATATTAGGTGTTACCAATTGAAGTACGTTTTTAAGTAGAGACGCTTTTACATTTTATAATAGGTAAATAAAATACCATAAAATGTAAATAAAATCTACAATAAAAATGTGAAGTATCTACAAGATTGCAGTGACATTACTACATGTAAAGTGATATTAATAGAGTATACAACCCTGACCAAAAACATAATGTTAGCAATGTTAGCAGTGAGAAAGCCAAAGGTGAAAGTTACAAAGATGGAAAAAATTACAATTGTGTTTAAGTGGAGAAATCCAACTTAACTGGTTCATCTTGTTCAGGCTTGATCAAAGTATTTTTTATCTTAGTGTTTGCAAACTTTAGTCTTTTCTTTATAAACAGCTTGTGAGTAAAATCAAAATGATGTGATTCATCATCTTAACTTTTAAATAGCATTACGTTTGTCTATTTCATTAACATGTTAAAACTTAATCAAAATGGTGCAAAATTGTGTAAAATAAATGCATGTACTTATTTGTTATGTTGTTAAATATTTTGTGAAGCAAATTTAAATTAAAATATTTAAATACTAATATAATTGGAATGTCTTCATGATTCATAAATGTATGGTGTCACATGCTGCTGTGACTGTATAACATTGCCGGCTTTCTATTGGCTGATTCAGAGGTTAAGGGCGGCTATTTTAGGTTGAAATCATTGTAGTCCTCAGTTTGCGGCACTTAAGTCAGCACTTAAGAATGAGTCTTACACTTTACTGAAAGTTGCTTTCTGCTTCTTTATAAACGTCTCCTAACCTCAGACTGCTCCTACTCCTTACTAAGAATTTTTTGACACTTTTTTTTAAGAGCATTTCTGAGAAGTTTTATACATACGGGCCCAGGACATCTTTATAAGATCATCTGGGGCCGGATTGACGAAAACATTCTTAAGACAAAAAATAAGAAAGTTCTTAAGATAAATTATAAGAAGTGCATAAGAATGTTCTCAAACATTTCTTAAGAAGTTAATTTTGTGTGTCTTAAATTTGTGTCTTAAGAATAAAATGAGAAGCTTTTAAATTAAGATACCCTGCTAATGAGGTAATAATACACTTATCCATTAATCTTTTTACTACCTTGCGATCATTAACGCGATACAAACGAGTGATGCGACTAGTACAGGATGTTATTCGCTGTTGTAACAGAGAGGCCAGCTACAGTATTAAAGGAGCATTTCACCCGTAGAAACATTTATATTTATTGAAAGTGTGTCATATTTGTAGTCGAAATGTAACATACATTTAGAATTTGGTGCCTATATTTGACCGAGAAAAGGGGTGTTTGTAGTCACCCCCTCAACAAAGATATTGAACTTCCTTCTTTCAATGATGCAAAATGATGATTTTTACATCATTGAAAGAAGGAAGTGCAACACTGAAATCTGTATTTCTCCTGTCCCAGTGGAAACTGCAGAAATGGTGCATGACCATTCAAAATCATGACTGAGGTTCTAACTATACAAAGCTTAATGCAAATGGTTGAAGGGTCCGTGTAACGCTTTTCAGTTCTTTTTTCAATTTGCACCATCAAAATGAATCAAATGAAAAATTGGTTTCAAACTTTCATTTTTCAATTTTCATGAGTACTTTACAAACGGAAAATTGTCTCTCGGTTTAATTTTCAATTCTAGGTGTTTAGGTTGTTGCTTTAGAATTTCAGGTTTTGGAACAAACAGAAAAATGACGACTTATTCTAATTTTCCATTTTGTGTTTGCGTTTGCGCCTGGAACGTACCATTATCGCCGGGGGTGGAGTGTAGTCTACAGCCGGTCACGGACCCACAGCGCTATCGCGTTAAATCTCACCACATTTATCTCATCTATTTATTTTACACATTTATTAAATATATTTTGAATAACAATAATGCCTGTAAACATTTATCTATCGGACCTCGGTTGCCGTTTTGGTTTTTATCAGTAGATGGCGATGTAACGACCTGGCAGTAAGTGCATGCACTCGAGACGTGATGGATAAACCTGTATCTGCCGCAGTTCAGCCTGCATAATGGCTCGAAAATTTTAATCATGTGTTATCCCGAGATATTACGAGGTAGCGAGTCAGGTTTGTCACCTGAAAGTTGCCGTTTCGAGTCTCACGGGCGGCCGCTTGTGACGTGCCCTTGAGCAAGGCACCTTACCCATTGCTTCCCGGGCGCTGGGTGCCCACTGCTCCGGGTGTAATGGTGGCAGTGCGTGTGTTGACTACTTACTGGATGCATTCCTTACTTGAAAACCATGTCACTTTCACTTTTGTTTTCCTTTTTAAAAAACTTTATTAGCCGCGAATGCCCACCCCGTGACGCCTGCCCTGTTATATTGGCTCATTTACTAGCCATATTAATATTTGAGATATCCACAGTGTATCCATTCCCAGCTCTTCTACCAGCTAACGGATCATACCTACAGTGGTGTTAAAAACATGGTAGTGTACTAATAAAGGTGAATAAATTGCAAACATTTTTTAATTGTATGCTGCATGATCATAAACAGTGGTGTTAAAAAATAGCAGTGCAACATCAGTAACCTGATAAATCACTATTGTTATTAGTAGTAGTAGTAATATTTCTGGAAATTATTTAAAGAAAAAAATAGAGCCATTGGTAATGATATCCACATTACTTGCTCTGAGTTATAGATTCATTAATTGAAAGTGGCGTGATCAAAATAATAGCAGTATGAAGTTTAAAATGAGTTCAACCTGTGAAAACAGCTTCTTTCTGTCCTTTATAAGAGAGAAGGCAAATGTTTTGCCCATTGTTATAAAATATATAATATGCTGCTGAATTTCTAAATAAAATGGGTCTTTTCAAACATTGCTCAGAGGAACAGAGCAATTTGATTAAAAAGTTGAAAACCTTTAGAAAGATAAAAGATGATGATCTTGTGACAGTCACTGATGCAAGAAGCCCCAGTAAAGCACCACTGTTGAAAAAAGACATCTATAGAATTACATCAATACATCAGCTGGCCCAAAGAAAAATAGTGTAACATTTTGTGGCCTGATAAGATTAAAATCTTTCTTTTTGGGGTCTTTACAGAACCTCAGGCAACCCCCGGGTACTGAATTCAAGCCACAGTACAGTGTAAAGACAGTTAAGCATGGCGATGTAAAAGTCATGGGATTGGGATGTTTTCATACTGCCGTGTTGGGACTATTTATCAAATACAAGGGAACATGGATCAGTTTGACTACAGTAGAATACTTGAAGAGATTATGTTGCCCTTTGCCGAAGAGGAAATGCCCCTAAAATGGGTGTCAACAAGACAACAACCCCAAACACAAAAGCAAGAGGGCAAAATCTGGTTCCAGACAAAAAGGATTAAGGTTATAAAGTGGCCAACTCAATCCTCTGATCTCTCTGCACCATTAAAAACTTGTGGGGTGACATTACAAATGCAGTTTCTGACACAAACCAAAAAATTGACAGGAACTGTGAATACTGTTTTAAATTAAGGCAGCTCAAATATGCATTTTAGTCTGGGACTAGGATAAGCCCTGTCCGCGAAACCACCTCTAAGTTGTTAATGCTTTGTTTTGGAATTAAATGTGTAATGTTTTCAATACATTTAAAATAAAGAAATAATCTCAATTTATAATTTTTTTGCAATTTATTCGCTTTTATTAGTACCATGTTTTTAACACCACTGTAGGTGTGATCTGTTGGCTGGTAGAAGAGCTGGGAATGGATGTGGATATCTCAAATATTAATATGGCTAGTAAATGAGCCAATATAACAGGGCAGGCGTCACGGGTGGGCATTCGTGGCTTATACCCATAGGTGTCATTTACACTGGGGACGCTGGGGACATGTCCCCACCACTTTTTGAAAGGACTGATTTTGTCCCCACCACTTTTTGGAAGCATTTGGTTAAAATGTTCTGAAAAATCAAGCGAACCAAGAAATGTTAAAAGTTTATTTGCACAAAATAAAACATGCAATGCTTTAAAATGTAAGAATTTTTTGATATTTTTACTGAAAACAAGACAAAAATACTAAGATTTTTTTCTTAGTATTTTTGTCTTGTTTTCAGTAAAATATCTAAAAATTCTTAAATTAAGATGCTTTTTCTTGATGAGCAAAACGACCCAAGAAAATAAGTCTAGTTTTTAGACCAAAAATATCAAATTTAAGTAATTTTGTGCATAAAACAAACAAAAAAATCTGCCACTGGGGTAAGCAAAAAATCTTTAACATTTTTCTTAAACACTAAATTCAAGAAAAATTCAGGCAGATTTTTTTTGCTTGTTTTACGCACAAAATCACTTAAATTTGATATTTTTGGTCTAAAAACAGGACTTATTTTCTTAGGTCATTCTGCTCATCAGTACAATGCATCTTAATTTATGAATTTTTAGATATTTTTACTGAAAACAAGACAAAAATACTAAGTAAGAAAGTTATTTTTTTGCAGTGTGGCCTACGTTATGCCCATTTTTGATGTGCTAAATATTTTTCCCATCCTGCTGTAATGTTTTTTCATGTGTCCCCACCACTTTTTAACACAAACTGACGCCCCTGCTCATACCCTAATAAAGTTTTTAAAAAAGGAAAACAACAGTGACATGGTTTAAAGTATGGAATGCATCCAGTAAGTAAGCAACACACGCACTGCCAGTTATGAACACACACCCGGAGTCGTGGGCACCCAGCGCCCGGGGAGGAGCAATGGAAGGTGCCTTGCACAAGGGGCCGGCCGTGAGACTCGAAACGACAATTTTCAGGTGACAACCATCGCTACCTCGTAATATGTCGGGATAACACATGATTAAACTTTTCGAGCCATTATGCAGGCTGAACTGCGGCAGATACAAGTTTATCCATCATCTCTCGAGTGCATGCACTTACTGCACATCATCTACTGATAAAAACCAAAAACGGCAACCGAGGCCCGATAGATAAATGTTTACAGGCATTATTGTTATTCAATATATATTTAATAAATGTGAAATATACATAGAGGAGATAAATATGGTGAGATTTAACGCGATAGCGCTGTGGGTCCGTGACCGGCTGTAGACTACACTCCACCCCCGGCGATAATGGTACGTTCCAGGCGCAAACGCAAACACAGAAATGGAAAATTAGAATAAGTCGTCATTTTTCTGTTTGTTCCAAAACCTGAAATTCTAAAGCAACAACCTAAACACGTAGAATTGAAAATTAAACCGAGAGACAATTTTCCGTTTGTAAAGTACCCATGAAAATTGAAAAATGAAAGTTGGAAACCCATTTTTCATTTGATTCATTTTGATGGTGCAAATTGAAAAAAGAACTGAAAAGCGTTACACGGACCGTTGAAGTGTCCCTTTAACGCGGTGCGTAAATATAATTCCATAATGTCCCAATCGGTCCGTCATGCAGGTCGAGCGCTCCGGGTGTGCGTGCTTCACTCTCCGTGCCCACGGCTTTCATCTCCCGCGACCCGCGCTCATGCGTCAAGAGACGGACGTGGAGAGTGAAGCATGCCCGCCGTTTCGGAGCCCATGACGGAGCGATTCCCGCTTCGCCTTCGCTTAGAGCGACTTTTAGCTGTTAAGTAATTTCACAATGAATGTAGGCTATTACGGAGGAAGTTAAATGTTTGGTAATATTAATAACACTAATACTTATTTGTGTTTCATGACATATTACTGAGTAAGCCATTAAACTTCATTATATGAGTGTGTAATTCCTCTTTAAACTAATCTATGTGAAGTAAACTGATTAAATTGCCATTTCAGACTACAAAATACAACATGTCACATTTAAAACAATCACATTAACTTATAAAACATCTTACATTTTGAGATTTAAGACTACTGTATGGTTATCCTAACTTTAAGATGTTATTTAAGACAGTTTCTTTTTCGAGAATTGGAATTCTTCTTAAGTTTTTTCTTAAGAACATACTGTACTTAAGGAAAAAAATAAGAACTTTCTTAAGAAGCTTTTTTGAGAATACAAAATGTTCTTAACTTTTTTCTTAAGCTTGAATTTAAGATAAAAATGGCAGTTAAGAAGATTTTTCTTCTTAAGAATTTTTTGTGAATCCGGCCCCAGGGCCCGTATCAGAGCCGGCGCCAGACCATAACTAACAGGGGGGCACTCGGCTTCCAACAGGGGGCACGCAATAGCAACAATAACTTGCAGAAACAAGACATTAAAACAACAAATACAGCAAGCACACACTCATACAACTGGTACAGACTGTCAGTTCATTTCCCGTATAAAGTGCAAAAGACCACAAACTATGCGCAAAACTACTGAACTTCGACTGCGGCGTGAGCGCAAGCTGAGCTCCGCTGCGCTCGCGCTACTCGACGCAACAACAAACCGCCCTCGCGCGGCGCAAGCCATTGAAATGAATGGGCACAGTGCACACCACGTCCTAGCTTTAAAAATGCCGCTTTACCATAATCACGTCGTAATGCTGTTAACGGTCTATAGCCACACTTCACATTTAAGCTTACGTAATTTAAAACAACGCTAACTTACCTTTAAAATAGCTGAAGACGGCGTGTACGAACATAAACTTCCTTAAAACAGTGTCCTGTCAGTAGGTCCTGTAGATTTGTAAATTCCACCTCAACCTCTAATCTCTGAGTTTGAGCCAGTCTGTGTTTGCATGAAGTCAGATGAAGCAGGCGGTGCTGATTCGTTCTAAATGTTCTAATATTCATATTTTACACGATCCATAAAATGCCGCGAATAAACACGTTGCTAGTATCAAGTCACAAATATGCTAAAGACTTAAGACGGGTGAGACGCGGCAATACATCCAATCAGAGAAACTGGTCTATTTTAATTAAAGAAAACATATATCAACTATATTTTCCTCATTTGATTACATTACAAGTCATGAAACATTCAATGTTTAATTTATTTTAATTATTCTTGATGTATATTAAATTAATAAAAACTTTGTAGGGGGGGCACAACAACCTGTTCGGGGGGGCACTGCCCGCGAATGCCCCCCCATGACGCCGGCCCTGGCCCGTATGTATAAAAAAAATCTCAGAAATGCTCTTAAGAATAGTCTTAAGCTATGACTTAAGTGTCAAAAAATTCTTAGTAAGGAGTAGGAGCAGTCTGAGGTTAGGAGACGTTTATAAAGAAGCTGAAAGCAACTTTCAGTAAAGTGTAAGACTCATTCTTAAGTGCTGACTTAAGTGCTGCAAACTGAGGACTACAATGATTTCAACCTAAAATGGCCGCCTTTAAACTCTGAATCAGCCAATAGAAAGCCGGCAATGTTATACAGTCACAGCAGCATGTGACACCATAAATTCATGAATCATGAAGACATTACAATTATATTAGTATTTTAATTTAAATTTGCTTCAAGAAATGTTTAAAAATATTACAAATAAGTACATGCATTTATTTTACACTATTTTGCACTATTTTAATAAAGTTTCAACCTGTTAATGAAATATACAAACGTAATGCTATTTTAAAAAAAAAGTTAAGATGATGAATCACATAATTTGATTTTACTCACAAGCTGTTTATAAAAAAGCCTAAAGTTTGCAAACACTATAAATAAAAAATACTTTGATGATCAAGCCTGAACAAGATGATTAAAGTAAAGTTGGATTTCTCCACTTAAACACAATTATAATTTTTGCCATCTTTGTCACTTTCACCATTGGCTTGCTCAATGCTAACATTATGTTTTGGGTCAGGGTTTTATACTCTATTAATATCACTTTACATGTAATGGTGTAATGGTGTACATACTTAACTTTTTTGGGGGTAAATAATGCTATTGTAGATTTAATTTACATTTTATGGTATTTTATTTAGCTGTCATAAACTGTAAAACGTAAAAGTGGCTCTACTTAAAAAACTTCAATTGGTAACACCTAATATTTAAACATTTTTAATTATTTCACTTAAAATCAGAAAATGTAAGTTGATAAAACATCATATTTTTAGGCCTTATCAGTAATTTGATCCAACTTTTTACAATGTATATTTTGCAAATTTATAAAACATTTAAGTCTGCGGTATTGATAATCCCGTAAAAAAATCTTGGTACTGTGTAAGCACTTGAATAAGTTTCACTAATATACATCCATTTTATACTTTATATTATATTGTGTAATATAATATACATTGTATAAAAAAACTATACTCTTTATATTTCATAATTTTATAATTATATATTAAAGAAATACATTTGAATGAAAGTAATCTTAACACATTCTTTGTTGTAAAGTGCATGATCTCACCTCTCTGCTGCCCTCTTGTTACTCTTAACTAAGTTAAGAGACCTCTCCAGCTCTCTTAAATAATTTAACTTCTTAAGTTAAAGGAACACGCCCACATTTTGGGAATTTAGCTTATTCACCGTATCCCCCAGAGTTAGATAAGTCCATACATACCTCTCTCATCTCCGTGCGTGCTGTAACTCTGTCTGACGCAGCCCCCGCTAGCTTAGCTTAGCACAAAGACTGGAAATGCATGGCTCCAGCTAGTATACTGCTCCCAATAAGTGACAAAATAACGCGATCATTTTCCTATTTATGTGATTTGTATAGTCAAACCGTGTACAAATAACAAGGTGATATGAGACACAGCGATCTTTTAACAGTATACATACTGAGAACTATATTCTCTGAAGACGAAGCACTGCCGCATGGGCGGAGTGATTTGCACAACTCTGACCGAACTCTCTGCTCCTCACCAGGGGCTTCTCGTGTGCTGCGAGCAGATCACTCCGCCCATGCGGCAGTGCTTCGTCTTCAGAGAATATAGTTCTCAGTATGTATACTGTTAAAAGATCGCTGTGTCTCATATCACCTTGTTATTTGTACACGGTTTGACTATACAAATCACAACACATAAATAGGAAAATGATCGCGTTATTTTGTCACTTATTGGGAGCAGTATACTAGCTGGAGCCATGCATTTCCAGTCTTTGTGCTAAGCTAAGCTAGCGGGGGCTGCGTCAGACAGAGTTACAACACGCACGGAGATGAGAGAGGTATGTATGGACTTATCTAACTCTGGGGGATACGGTGAATAAGCTAAATTCCCAAAATGTGGGCGTGTTCCTTTAAAGACCTAGTCTTAACACTTAGGAGACTTTATAAATCAAACATATTCTTAAGTCTAGGCATAAAAGTAAAATTATGTCATTCTTAGAATTTTGACACAGTTAAGACAAAAATTTTACTCTGAGTGGCTTTATACATACGGGCCCAGGGCCCGTATGTATAAAACTTCTCAGAAATGCTCTTAAAAATAGTCTTAAGCTATGACTTAGGTGTCAAAAAATTCTTAGTAAGGAGTAGGAGCAGTCTGAGGTCAGGAGACGTTTATAAAGAAGCTGAAAGCAACTTTCAGTAAAGTGTAAGACTCATTCTTAAGTGCTGACTTAAGTGCCGCAAACTGAGGACTACAATGATTTCAACCTAAATTGGCCGCCCTTAACCTCTGAATCAGCCAATAGAAAGCAGGCAACGTTATACAGTCACAGCAGCATGTGACACCATACATTTATGAATCATGAAGACATTCAAATTATATTAGTATTTAAATATTTTAATTTACATTTGCTTCAAAAAATGTTTAACAATATTACAAATAACCATTTTGCACCATTTTGATTAAGTTTTTAACATGTTAATGAAATAGACAAACATAATGTTATTTAAAAAATTAAGATGATAAATCACATTATTTTAACTTCACTCACAAGCTGTTTATAAAGAAAAGACTAAAGTTTGCAAACACTTAGATAAAAAATACTTTGATGATCAAGCCTGAACAAGATGATCAAGTTAAGTTGGATTTCTCCACTTAAACACAATTGTAATTTTTGCCATCTTTGTCACTTTCACTTTTGGCTTGCTCACTGCTAACATTGCTAACATTATGTTTTGGGTCAGGGTTTTATACTCTATTAATATCACTTTTCATGTAATGATGTCACTGCAATCTTGTAGATACTTCACATTTTTATTGTAGATTTTATTTACATTTTATGGTATTTTATTTACCTATCATAAACTGTAAAATGTAAAAGCGGCTCTACTTAAAAACTTACTTCAATTGGTAACACCTAATATTGAAACATTTTTTATTTGAATTATCTAACTTAAACTGAGAAATTTAAGTTGAAAAAACATTACATTTTAGGCATTATCAATAATTTGATCCAACTTTTACTTTTTACAGTCAATGTTCCCTTTAAGCTGCGCGCGTGCGCGGCCGCGCAGGCCAGTCAAAGTGGCCGCGCAATAGATTTGTCAGACCGCGCACATTTTTCAGACCGCACATAAACATTGATGCATTTGCTGTTGTAAAAGAATTATGCTGCGTTCCAGGCAACCTGTAACCCGTAACTCACGACTTCAAAACCACGACTCACGACTTTGAACTGGGAGTACATCGATCTAGTACGAGTTCACGGGTGGGAAGTCACGGGTTTGACTGCCGTTCCAGAGCACTTTCACCGGTAGAAGGTTGTAAAAACACGAGTTACAGGCTACCTGGAACGCATAGGGTCGTGAGTCGTGGTTTTGAAGTCGTAACTCACGGGTTTAAAAACCTGCCTGGAACGCACCATTAAGAGAGAGAGAAGGCGAGTGTTCTAGAAGGAGAAGAAACGTTCAACCAATCGCTGATCTTGCTACGGTGACAGACACTTTTATGAGCCAATGGTAGCAGCGCATTCAGTTCACACAGGTGCCGCTTCCAGCACACGTCACGAGCACAAAGTGAGAGCGAGTCAGATGAGCAGCTGCACGGGGCGATCTCAAGAAACTAAAATATTTATTAAGAGGAAAAAGTGATTCAAAACAGTGATTTAAAACAAATTATTGGATTCCTGAAGTGATGTGATAACTTGGAAAAGCTGTCGCTAGAGTGAGGAGAGAGCAAAATACTAGAGAATTAGAACGGAGGCAGATTCAGAATCACAGAGCATCAAAACACTGCGAATGAACTTCTTCTTTTAAATAAGAAGTTAAAATGTATGCTTTGGTAAGTTATATTCTAAATATTAACTTGACATTATGCCATAAGTGTTGCAAATTTGGCAGCAAACTATGAGTTTTATTAGTTTGTTTACATTGGCCGTTGGTATATAACGAACGAGCTGAAGCTATTTACATTTGAAAGTTAACAGTCAAGTAACGTAAATGTGATTAAAAAATAATATATGCCTGTTGAAACCCTGAGTTAGGTTGTTATTTGAAATGTTTAAATGATGCTTATTGATAAATCTGTTGAATTGAAGATTAATTACTGTTCTGCCTTGTGTTTTTACAAGGCTGGGTTTTTTTGTGAGAATTGCGAACATCTGTAAAGTTCTCCTGCTCCATCTTGGACACGCGAGGCAATTAAGTATATACTGAAGGTGTATACAAAAAGGCGAGACAACCAGAACTGTGCTTTGAATTCATCAGAACTGGTAGGAGGATATTTTTCCTTTTTGTTTCGGACAACTACTAGGACGTGAATTCGCTGAAACTTCATTTTCCGTATTTTCTTGGATTTTCTTCAAAGACACTTACTTTGAACGGAACTATTTAAACTATTTAAAGGAACGGTCCTTTGAACCGTGTCAATTGATTCATGAATTCAACCCAACTGAGTCATTTAAGTGAATCATGAATTTGGATTACAAACAAAATGAAACAGTGTTACACTTTTACAAGTATTTTATTTATTTATTTGCTCTGTAGTATATGAGAACTGATTTTCAGCTTGAGTTGAACGGTTCAATCTGCTAAACCCAGGTACCTGGTAAATTAGTATTAGGATTTATTGCATATTGTTTCTTGTATTTGAGATTTATATTCCTAAAGCAAGATACAGAAAAGAGAAACACTTTCTTAAATTAATATTTTCAATATAAATCTACAAATAATCAGAAACCAAGACTCTGTGTTGATCTTTTACTTACCTGTCATACTGCTCTCCTCTCTCCAGTAGCCGTGCCTTTCTCTTCTGATACACAGGCCCACATTGAACATTATACGTGTGTATACACTAAACCCCGTTACACGCTACACTGTCATCTCTTTGAATCTCCTATGGTTAACGCAAGCTCGTGATCATTTTCGGCAGGTCGTGTGGTTGCGAATTGCTCACAGTACTGAAATGTGCACTCAGAAAAAAAAGAATTTGCTCAGTGCTGAAAAAAATTAGAGGGAACATTGTTTACAGTGTATATTATTCAAATGTATATACATTATACATTGCTGTCTTGATAATCCCATAAAAATTATTGGTACTGTGCAAGCACTTGAATGTGCTTTTTTTCACTTATATGAATCTTATACCGTATATTATATTGTGTAATATAATAAACATTGTATAAAAACCCTATACTCTTTATATTTCATGTTATATAATTCCTATCTACTGTCTATATACTACTAACATGTATTTATTGTACATTTTCTGCTCTGCAACAACGCAACAAGAAATTTGTCAAAAGTGCTATAGAAATACATTTGAATTAAAGTAATTCCACAAATTCTTTGTTGTAAAGTGCATGATCTCCGCCTCTCTGCTGCCCTCTTGTTACTCTTAACTAGGTTAAGAGACCTCTCCAGCTCTCTTAAATAATTTAGGAGCTGAGACCTAATCTTAACACTTAGGATGCTTTATAGATCAAACTTATTCTTAAGTCTAAGAATAAGAGTAAAATGACGTCATTCTTAGAATTTTGACACACTTAAGACTAAAATTTTACTCTGAGTGGCTTTATACATACGGCCCCAGGTTGTTAGCAGGTCATACTTAAGCAATATCGCTTGAGTAGGAGTGTGATATAGCTCTATATCATCACGGCTGATTAGGCCAGAGGCACGAGGCCGCAGGTTCGACATATTTCCTATGGTACCAAAAAAAGTTTTATTTTGTGGCACCATACTTACAGTAGCCTACTAGTTTAACTCCTCATGTAACAGTCTTTAAATAGGGAAAACACGGAAGTGTTTGGTGGATTCCTTGTTTGGTACCATAGGAATGAATGGGTCTAGGCTAAATGCTAACACATTCACGACACGCTGTACAGTGCACGCATTGAAAAAAGATAGGTATGTATTAATTCGTCTAAATTGAGGTAATAACATAGTTTAATATGGCAAAAGGGTAGACTATTGCTTTAAGCTAGCCTATAACTATTCAGATTTGAAACATCTGAAAATAATCCTCCTGCCCTAAAGGGCGGTTTCCCGGACAGGGTTAAGATTAATCCAGGACTAGGCCTAAATTATATTAGCACATTTATGTAGTTTTCACAGACATACTTTTCAAATAAAGAATACTGATGTTGTATTGCAGAGATAAAAAAGGATCAAAATCATGATACTTCTTTTACAGCAGTCATTGATTTTTGCAGTCATTTATATTTTTCTTTTTGTTCTGCGTTATAATTAACACACTGGCAACTATTTATAAAGTACATATACAATAACAGTACATAGTGGCTTTACATTTCTGGAAGTTTAAAGTTTTATTTAGGTTGTCTCATTAGCAGACTGCATGTTCACTGTAAATTAAATCTATTGTCTCTCTGTGTTTCAGAATACATCAGATACAAATTATGTTTAAGCATGTTGAAATTTAGTGTGATTCTCAGACTGCAATTAAACATTTGAACAATGTTAGACTATCAGTTTTGATAGTATTAATTGTAATATGAACATAAAACTGAAAAAAGCTTGATAAAATAGTTCACAGTAGCTTTCGTTCTCATGCCTTGTTAGATTTTTATGTTTTTCTTATTCCCCTCACTTCTGCCTGTTATTTCCTCATTTCCTTTGTTTATCAATCCTTACTTTGGATCTGCTTTTTTGCTACTTTAATTCTGAATCTTCTCCTTTGTATTTTCTCTATATTCTGTTGCCTGTCTGACTTTTTTCAACCTGGAAAATGACTCTAAATAACATACAGTAAGTGCGTATGCTATATTTTTCTTAGGCTTTCAATCAATTGATTAAAAAGTTATATCATTTTAATATATACTGTACATACACATTGACATTGTTATCTGTGTTAAGGTCTAAAGTTTTTAAGCTATTAAGAATTGAGAAATAAATTGTAAATTTGGTAGAACAGTTGTTTGATTTTTACCTGATGATAGACGTATTGACTGACTGTGTGTGGTCAACAGTGCCACCTGCAGGCCGGAACAGATACTGTACTATTTAACACAATCAAGAAACTTCACGGCTGCTGAAACTATACAGAATTAATCACAAGTAAAATAAGCCATGAAAACAAATTAGAAGTAATAATAATAAATGATTAAATGATTAAATTTGAGAACTAAAACGTTTTCAATCCTTAGAAGATCAGGGGCTTTTGAGTCTTTGTATCTAATAGGAAATCATGAAACTGGAAATTGTGACGACATGTGATCAAATAGAAACTAATTATTCTTTTTTACAGTCTATGATTTTTACACTTAAAACGCAATGCACTTGAAATACCAGAATTTTAATAAAGTCAAGCATTAAGTCCTTTATGAATAAATAAACTGCGGATTCTGTTAGGATATGGGACGATAATTTATCTAATTATTTATTTAAAAATAATAATACAATTTATATTTTGTGTATACTTCTCATCATTATGCGTTCCACACTCTTTGCCAGTAGATGGCGGGAACGCACTTTTTACGTTGATCTGTCCATAGATATGTATATAAAGGCTAGATGGCTCAAGGCGGAGTCAGCTGTGTCGTCACTTGGCGGCCATCTTAGGTCAGTGCTGCCATAGTGCTGCTCCCTGCTGCTGTGGACGGAAGGTGAGTGACATACGCCAACTAAAATGCTCGTAACTTGCTGAATTCTTGACGGATTTACAAACGGTTTGGTTTTTTACAAACGTTATTAACGTGGCTATAATTCTGGATGCTTTAACATGTTTCATGAATTTTTTATTTATTTTTAGTATACGTATTCAGTGTCATAGGTACATCTTTGACGTTTATAACAAACCAATCCGTTTGAAAATCGGTAAAAAATTAAGCAAGTTATGGTCATTTAAAAGTACCTGCATCATTAAAACTCAATGCTACGAGTGAGCGAGCGCCCTGTCCTAAGATGGCCGCCAAAATGCGGACGTTCCACTCAATTGGCCATCAGCGCGGACGAGCCATCTAGCCTTTATATACATATCTATGGATCTGTCAGCCACCATTAACTCCAGAAGAAGAAGAAATCTGACACGAATGACGACAGGTAAGCTTTGTTGCTGTTGTCTTTGATTTGTACTGCGGTCTGAAAAAAACACCAAATTGTGAAATGTTTTTTGAAAAAGTTTTTATATCACGTGAAAGTTGGTTTCATGCCATTTCCAAATCTGTTTTATTTCTTTCATGACTTGTCTGTAACAAAAGTTACTTCATCCAAGTTAACTCGCATAATGCACCCTCTTCTAGCCCACTTTAAAGTCATGTACTTTGTACTTTAAAATTCTCTTATTATTTGTTTTGAACAATGCACTGCGCTGCCGCACATCAAAATAAACACGTCGATAAACAGGAAGTGAATTATTGGAGAAAGTGAAAGTAGCACATTAAAGCTGTGTCTGAAACCGCTCCCTATCCACTATATAGTGCACTATATCGGGTGTCGGCCATTTTGTAGTGGTGTCCGAAACCTGAGTGAACAACTTCATTCCCTACATTCATTCACTACTTTTTACCCACAATGCACTCTGATTTTGAGGGTACATTCGATGTACACTCGTTCACTCATATTTCCCATGATGCAACGGGAGACGAACGCGTAACTTGAATCAGCTGAAGGATACTGACAGTAAACACCAAACATTTTCTTGTTGTCAGTTATTTTCTACTTTTTGAAAATAAACAAATGAAAAATAATTGCGTTATCTTTTATTTTAAATCTAATACACATTTTTATTAAACAATAAACAAACAGCAGTAAATAAATATTATAAGCAGTTGTTTTGTTCTCTTTATTATCAACTAATAGCCTACAATAAACATGACAAATGTGAAAAACAGTAAGAAAGTAAACTTTACCATTTCACAGCACAATCAATAAAGCCACACAGGTGTTTTTGATTAATCTCTGCGACAGCTCTCTGACGCATGATATTTACGTCAGTGTCCGAAATCGCTCACTCATTTTCATTTGCTTCATCCCCATATAGTGGACTCAACTGTCATTCCCCATATAGGGAATAGTGAATGAGTGAACGAGGGAACGGTTTCAGACACAGCTTAAATGTAGGGTGTCTAGACAGACACATGTCAGGATTGTTGGGGGCATTGACGAGGCCAGAAATTAAACCGAGTGGACCTTGGTGAAATAGGGTGGACCTCAATACCTACTCCCAAATTACATTATTTTACAATATAGTAGTGGTATTACATTATGTTTTTAAAGGGGACATTTTACAAAACTTTAAGATGTCAAATAAATCTTTGGTGTCCGCAGAGTACATAATATATTAAGTTCTAACTCAAAATACCATATAGATAATTATGTTAAAATTGCCACTTTGTAGGTGTGTTCTTTAAATGGAAATGAGCTGATCTCTGCAACAAATGGCAGTGCTGTGCTTGCATAGGGCAGATTAAAGGAAAACACCACCGTTTTCAATATTTTACTATGTTCTTACCTCAACTTAGATGAATTAATACATACCTATCTTTTTTCAATGTGTGCACTTCAACTTTGCCCAGCACTTTGTAAATGTGTTAGCATTTAGCCTAGCCCCATTAATTCCATAGGATCCAAACAGGAATAGAAACCATCAAACACTTCCATGTTTTCCCTATTTAAAGAGTGTGACATGAGAAGTTACACGATTAAGTATGGTGACACATAGGGCTGTGCAAAAAATCGACTGCGATTATCATGCGCGTGTCATCAGTAAAGCCGGTTCCGTGATTAGAAGTAAATCGCCATCAGCTGCTTTCAGATGGAGCGGCATTTATTACACAGACCCGTAGTTCACCGAGAAGCTAGGCAAAATCGCATAGATAATCGGAATCGATTTTCCTCGATTATGAACCCGATTTTGCCTAGCTTCTTGGTGAACTACGGGTCTGTGCAATAAATGCCGCTCCATCTGAAAGCAGCTGATGGCGATTTACTTCTAATCATCGAACCGGCTTTACTGATGACACGCGCATGATAATCGCAGTCGATTTTTTGCACAGCCCTAGTGACACAAAATAAAACGTGGCGTGTTTATTTATTTATTTTTTGCTGTTTAAAAACGAGAACTATATATTGTATAAGGGAAGAGCACTTAGTTTGCAGCACTTCGAACTCAGCGCACAGTAACATCATTCAAGCACCTGTGTCTTAATTTAAATACGCATCCTTTAAATCTGTTGTCCAAGGGAGGACGCCCTGAGTGCCTTGTGCAGCCTGAAGAGGACCTACTGACCTATTGCTACTCTCTTTCTCTCAATCTCATCTGAATATGGAGCCGTTCTGCAAACAAGACACAGAAAAGATCTCTGATAAAGGTGACGTATCATTAATTTACTCTTCACCACCTTTATCTTCTTTACTCTATTATCATGTAGAAATGCAATGCACATCAAAATTGAATGTGAAATTATTCAGACATGATTTAAATGTGCAATATCAACCATCAAATGTCTGTTCTTTTCTAAAGATAATAGCACAGAAGTTATTCCCAACCCTGAACCCAAGACCAGAGAAGAGTTCCTCCAGTGTAAGTTACAATAAACATGAATACTTTTAACTAAATCTCTTATTATAATCAACCAGACTAAATTATTACACCTGAAAGTCTTGAAAGTGTTGGCTGCTCTCTGTAAGCACTAAAACTATTTTTTTGCCACACCTGCAAACTACATCTGCACTAACTAAACATATTTTAGTAACACTATGAAAGTATTCAGGTATTATGTATTAACATTTGTTCTGTTAGTTAACTTGAACTGACAATAAATAACACTTCAATAGTACATGTTAATTAATATTAACCTAAACATTTTCAACTTCAAACCTTAGTTGGAACTTGAACAGCCAACAATCAACACTTATGTCAAATCAAAAAAAAAAAATATATATATGTTGTAAAAATATATATTTATATATTTATAGTTTTTGCTATAACTTTACACCATTTCCTATTTCACCTCATCCTCCTCATATGTCTATATTCACATACAAGCAAGTCTCTCAAATTTATCATTAAAATGTCGTGAGTTTGCAATGTTTGCGCATGATGGAGATTGACTTCCTGTGGAGCTGCGCAGACCGACTGGATTATGACATCACTGAATGATCAGCACGAATTTCTATCAATGGCTGTTCGTGTCTGTGGCACGACTTTCTTTATCGTGTCATTTTATATTTTGTTTTCTCATCGTTGTTTTCTATTTTTTGACCATTGTCGCTTGGGGTTTGGGTTAGAATCACTTTCTGCGACTTCCTAACCCAAACCCCAGCTCTAACCCCAACTCCAGGCGAGAATAGTTTTAAAAGTGGACGAAAAACATGTAGAAACCAATGCAAAAAATAACATCCTAACGCAAACCCCGGATCTAACCCTAACCCCAAGCGACAATGATTTAAAAATAGGAAAAAAACGAAGAGAAAACAAAATATAAAATGACACGATAAAGAAAGTCGTGCCACAGACACGAACAGCCATTGATAGAAATTCGTGCTGGGAAGGACGAAAAAGACATTCGTTTCCAGAGACACGAAAAACAGCGGAAATTCGTGTCATCAAACACGAATAAATTAATCAAAATTTTTTGTTACTATAACACGACTTCCCGTGAGACTGTGTTGAATATGTACAGTGTGCAATGTCCTAAAGAGTTTAAATGGTCAAAAGCAAAATCATAATTCGTTAACTTGGATAAAGTACTCTGTATAAACCTAAATTGTCAACCTATAGCATTAGCCAACAAGTATTTTGATATTTTATTTATTATTATTATTATTTTTTTTTTTTAATGTATTCCCATTTGTTTAACCATTTTTACTACTAATACAATGGTTAAACATGGTTTCACTATAGTAACCTTTTCATATTTGTAGTAAATCATCAAATTGGTAAAATTTTAAATCCTTTAATTTATATATATATATTAGTGTGTCATTTTTTTTTAAACAAAAATGAGAGCTGATTCTCTCCTACAATATTTGATGTCAACAATGAAGTACACATGAATATTTCTTTGTGTAGATGCAAATTATTTGTTTCTGTTTTCCAGATTCTCTTCGTCTGACGCCGGATACGAACACGCTGTATAAGCACCTTCGACTGTCTGAGGGGAACAAAGTGATCACATTTACTTACACAGACCAGCAGTATCCCGATCATCCAGACAGATTTGAGTGTTGTCAGGTGTTGTGTCGAGAGCGCGTGTGTGGACGCTCTTACTGGGAGATTAAGTGGGGTGGTGCTGTGCATATATCAGTGTCATATAAAAGCATCCGTAGGAAGGAATGGGGTCATGGGAGTGAGTTTGGGCGTAATGATCAGTCCTGGAGATTGTACTGCTCTGACTCCAGATTTTCATTTTGTCACAATAACAAATGGATAAATCTCCCTGTAGTGTCCAGTTCTTTCAGAATTGGAGTGTATGTGGATCACGATGCAGGAATTTTGTCTTTCTACAGCGTATCTGACACCCAAATGACCCTCATCCACAGCATCCACACCATGTTTACTCAACCTCTCTATCCTGGGTTTACAATGGTTTCCGTTCATTCTAAAGTAACGCTGTGTGATCCAACAATATAGATTGTACAGAAATTAAACAAATTGTATTTTCTAATAATATATATTTTTATTTAAACTCAGGGGCTTACTTGCATTATACTTAAACGTGTGAAGCGCATTCTTCACATACTTCATGTTTCATATTTTCAACAATTGCACAATTAATGGAGATATCCAGATACATGTCAATATCCAGAACTCTTTGATCCACACGTCAACATTTGCACAATATAAATGTTAATGTATAAATTAGATGAATGTTAATTTATGAAAATAAACTGGGTCTTAAAGGGGACATACAATAAAAATATGACGTTTTCCATGTTTACGTGCTTATAATTTGGGTCCCCAAAGCTTTTCATCAACCTAGAAAATGTGATAAAGATCAACCCAGTAAGTTAGTTTTGGAAAACCATTCTCTGCAAGCATGTGAAAAAATAGATCATTGAAGTCTGGCTTCCCTTGTGATGTCAGAAGGGGACAATACCACCCCTTCATCTGAACTATCCATCCAGTGCCATTTAGTGCAGATCAGCTCATTTGCATTTTAAAGGACACACCCAGAAATGGCACATTTTTGCTCACACCTACAAAGTGGCAATTTTAGCATGATATAATACACTGATTCTTGAAACGTGAAAAGTGCTAATTCTGTTGGAAATGAATAACATTTTCATGAAGAAAAAGAATCAATGTTATAATCAGGGGGTCCTTTGCACATATGTAAGGTTCTTTTATAGGTTTATTTTTGATTAATTAAATGATTATATGCTGGCCCATTGCCTACACAATCAGCTATCCTCGGTTAAGAGATAATCATTTCAACTTGATTAAAAAAGCCACAAGTAATAATTAAATTGAATAATATATTTACCACATGAAAGATTACATTGTAATATGTATTAAAACTACAAACAGTGAGTTTTGAACAATATTTACTATTATTTTGTGATTGCTCAAAATGTGTCCCACATATTCGTCACCACCGTCAGATATTTATAAAAAGCAATAAAATCAGACAACTAAAGGGGGTCAACTGCATTCCTGAGGACCCCATTTTCAAACCTTCAGCTTTACTGCATGCTTCAAGATCACTCAAGCTCCTGTATGTTTGATAGTTTCTCTTAAACTTGTTCATGTTTTTGGACACTGCTACTGTGACAACCATCAACACCTTCATCTTTGTGTAAAAAATATTAGATTAGATTATGAAATAAATGTATAATTTTTAAGAAGAGGTCTGAAGTAGCTAGCACAGAGGGGAAACAAGATGGCTAATGTGAACAACTCATCTATTTCATGTGAATGAGTAGGTTTTTGTCACCACCGTCAGATGTCACCACCGTCAGGTTTTCTGTCTGTTCTGTCAGGTTTTATGTATTTTAGAAAGTTATTGATTTTTGTTCATCACAAGGCTCAGGATTTTAATTTTTTGGACCAAATATTTACATAAAGTTTAAGCAAGAAGCCATTGACTTGAGTGGTATACATTTTTGAATTGTATGTTGTAATGAGGCCACTGTCACCACCGTCAGACAGAGTTTTATTTGTTTTAAATAAATATGCTTACAATATGTTTCTTTAGTGCTGTTGAGTTATTAAAATGATAGTCTCTATTAATACAAAAATAATTTTTCTATTTAGGCTTAAAGTAAACGTTGTATGAGTAATAACTGGAAAAACACCTATTTTATGAAAAAAAAAATAATACAAACAGGGGAGGTTGCACCGGTAGATTGCTGAAGCTGAACAGCCAAGACCTTGGTCTACTTCAGATTTTGTAATTTAACCAACTTTTTTTTTCAAAATTTAAACCTGTTTTATCCAAATTCCCAAGAATCACTGAATAAATATTCTTTTTGGTATTTTGAGCTAACTTTTCGTACATACTCCGTGGACACCAAAATATATTTGACATTCAATACGAGTAATTAAATCTTAGTAATTCAACTCAAACCTGTTAAAAGAAAATGCGGACTGCTATTAATATAGTTTAGAAAATGTTTATTGATGTAACAGTTGAGAGCAAGTACAAGGAACAAAAACAATATTTCAAGGCAAGGCAAGTTTATTTGTATAGCACATTTCATACACAGAGGTCCTTCAAAGTGCTTTACATAGAATGAGAAAACAATATAAAATAGAGAAAAAATAAAATGTAAAAATAAGAGATACACGATAAAATCACAATAAAAACAAAGATACATGAGAGTTTAAAATAACAATTAAAGAAAATAAATGTGATTTTACTGCAGATATTGCAGATAAATTTAAATTTGCACCCCCCCACACACACACAGATCTACTGCATTTCTAATTTAAGCAAGCAAAAGCATTTAAAATCAGTTCAGAGCATTATTTCAAATAAGTAATTTGGTCTATCTGGGACATCCAGGCAGTAGCTGGTTGTTTTTTCACCCCGACATTTAAAACAGTTAATTCGTTCAGCCCCATAACATTGATAAAGGGGCACTATTGCATCAATCTTTTTGAATTCCTCTGATAGGTCCTTTCTCCAAGCATCCTTATGCCAGACGGTTCGAAAGACAAAAACATTTATTCCCTGACTTCGCTTATTTTTCCAGTTTGAAAGACCCTCAATAATATTCTTCTCACCACTAATGCACTTTGTCACACAAGGTGAGTTGTAAGTATAGAAAACCACACAGTTATTTTCCTTTGCCTTTTCTAAAAGTTTGTCCATTAGAGAATTACCCACAGGATACAGCAGAACATACTCGGCATGGATCTTATCGGATTTTGGCCTTGCAGCAATTATTGGTGCATTCTCTGAGTTTGTACAAAGTTCACATGTTTGACCATTAGTGAGAATTGTTTTTACTTTTTCTGCATCACCTTTGCTGAACACAGTTTCAATAGAAGAAGTTTCATCTGTGCACTGTTGCTCTGGGACACTGATCGCTATTGCATATTGAATATCAGACATTGTTTTGGGTTGAACACTGAAAGACATAACATGAAACATTTTATGATTGTCACAGTTTTCAAAAAAGAATGTCTTTCTCCTTTGACAACTATTGACTTAATATATTCCACTAGCTAATGCATTTTAATGATTTAAAATTTAACTAACATGATGCTGTCACTTTTTTTATCATAAACAAATTGATGACATACTTATTGTCAAAATACTGAATCATTTTATTGAGGACGGCTGTGTTCACATTCGCCTGAACTCGCAGTTGAAGCAGGCAGAGGAAAATGAGTCCTGTCGGTGCTACCTTGGATGCCTAAAATGAAAGAGTATGTAATGAAAAACTGCTCACTGTAGAACACCGAACATATTTTGCTTCAGGAGCCATATTTTACATTTGGCATCAAGTATATATATAAATATTCGAATATTTCAATAATGGCTGATTATGAATTCCTTTCCTCATTTCCATTACAATTGAAAGCTAAATAAATTGACTTTGCTTAAAAGTCTAATGGCCGTACAAACAGTGTTGGGGTATTTACTCAAAAAATGTCATTAGTTACTAGTTACTTCTTTAAATTGTAATGAGATTACTTTACTAGTTACTGCATTTGAAAAGTAACTTCACTACTTATTACTTTACTTTCCTTTTTCTTAATTTACCACATAGATACATGGACATGGTTTAGGTGGGTCGGCTGATGATGAGTGACTCCTTTAAATCAGGGGTAAAGATAACAACCATGCATTAGGAAAATTTATAATTGCTTTATTTAGGCTGTAGTATATTTTCTATAGACGTGTAAAACCATATTTTGGCGGATTGTTTTTTACTTTCATTGTTTTTACTAGGTTGCCTGCCCATTTAGTCTTAAAAATTAAAGGAACCTAAACGAACTTGGCTTGCTGTTCTCGAAGGCAGCCTGAATCTTGGTCGGGCTCGAGACCCAATTCCAAGTAACAGAAGAGAAGAAAAATGCAGTGAAGGAAGAGAGATGCCAGAAGAATTGCGGCTGGGTGCAGAGGCACGAAGACTCACGTTTACCATGATTAATGATGATTGACAAGTTTAGGTTCCTTTCAAACCTATGTTAAAAGTGTAGCCGTTTAAATATTATTAGCCTAATAGTTTATTTTGATCATGGTGCTACGATCGATGGATAATTCTGAAGTTGTTTTAAAGAAGAATAAAATAATTACTTTTCAGTCATTTGGAAACCCTCCGTCTTCATTTCCCGCTCTCCTTTGCACCAGCAGCTATGTCAAAATCAATCTCTATGGCAACAGCACACGTACAGGCACACGCATGCACGCACCACTTAAACAGACAGAACTTTACACCCAGGCAAACACTGCTTGGGTAACGCAGGAAATCGCGTTCCTATAGTCTAGTAGTTACCAATATTATTAGTGTAATGCGTTACTTTACTTCGTTACCCAAAAAAGTAATATAGTTACTGTAATCCGTTACTTTGTAACTCGTTACCCCCAACACTGCGTACAAACAGTCCGGTCTTCAAGGCATAATTTGGGCTGGCAGTGAAAATTTAATAGACATCTTACCATAGCCCAAAAATAATTAAAACCAAACACCTTATAATCACTGTTGACTTTGCTTACATCATCATACATCCCGCAAGTTATTTTGACAAAATGACATAACCAAATTCAAGTTTATTTTGGCTAGAAGTGGGAAAGGGGAGAACCGGGGCGAGGCGGGACGGCATCTTTAGCACGCAACCCTTGACAGAGCTGATAAATATCACGTTATTTCCTTACCATTTTGCGCGTCTAAGTTCGGAAAGCTGTTTTTGATCATGATAAGTAAATTTCACATTTTTTTTCTTTTCTTATAATGCGTTGTGTTTTTTCATTTCATGTGTTAAAGTACTGATTAATCAACAGGTTATTTAGTGCTCACACCAGACGCGTTTGAGGCGTCAAATTTGTGTCTACCGTGCGTAGTTGAATACTTGAACATTTTGAGTGTATTCGCTGTATTTACGCATGAAAACCACGCATGAAATTGTACTCTTTGAGACATTCATGCGGAAATTCATGTCATGGGAGCGGCTTCTGCAAATCCGCTTGCTTATTATAATCATGTCACTACTAAAGCGAACTAGAATGATGCGGAATCGCGTCGACCGAGCCATGCTAAACGGCTCATTCGCGGCACGAGACCTCCATACAGGCATCAACGTGTCTTTACATTGACTTAACATTGAGATCACTCGCTCTTGAAGCCTCTACCGCAGCATAACACATCCTGAAGTTTGACTTCGCGTTTAAATAGCAGGTGTTTCTGTCGGGACGAAAGTAACACTTACTTTTACCCCTATGCTAATACTGTTGCATTATGTTAAAAAGTGTTCAAACTGTTAAAAAAGTTTTATTCTCAACAATTCAAGTTTGTACTGTCGGGTTGCTTTTAAAACATTTGATAAAATTGGAATTTAAAATGAAAATGTGATGTAATTATTTTTTTGCAAAGATAAACAAAAAACTTTTGCAGTTACATATTAACGAGGTCATAGTTGTTTATATTTACTACTGATCCACATGTGTTATTTTATCCCAGACTTCCCAGCTACTTATGTTTAAAGTGAAATTATACTAAAGTAATTTTACATTTGTTAAAAATTCGACCTGGTACTGATAGACCACAATTGTGAGTTATTGAAGACGGCAATATATATATATATCTGTCTAAAACATTAGCTTTTAAAATTAAGTTTTTCTGAAAAATTGTACTTCGCCCCTGCTCTCCCCTACTCATAGCCGGACTATATCTGGTCAAAGGTGAAATTACAGCTATTGCTTTAATTTATTGTTACATTTGATTCACCATCATTTTTGCAAATTTTGAACAATCACACATGAACTCCATAAAAAAACACTATTATACACAAATTGACAGTTTAGTTTAGTCATTATCTCATTAAAAAGAGAACTTACCATTATGACTGCTACGAGTAAGAAAGATGTTCAGAGCTGCAGTACAGCAGTTTCTTCTCTGAATGTGAAGATAAATAGGAAATAAAGTTTACTTTATATAGAGTCTATGCCAGGAACTAAATTGTGATTGGTGCAGTGACGTGTGTGTGTGTGTGTGTGTGTGTGTGTGTGTGTCTGTGCGTGCGTGCGTGCTTGTGCATGTGCATGTGTTTGTGTGTGTGCATGTGCGAATAATGTGTTAGTTTAGGGACAACACATTAAATGTGTTGTCCCTATACTAACACACCCTCTGTGTTATTGTTCATTGTGCTGCCCACCACAGTCCTGCGACGTTAGATCAGAAATGTCTTGTCTGCAAATGTAACGTGAGTAACAAACGCATTTAAATTTCAGTTATTGTAACTGCGTTACTTGATTTAAAAAAAAATACTTTGTTACATGCTCATTACCGCTAAAAGTAGTGGGATTACAGTAACGGAATTACTTTGTAACGCGTACTCCCATCACTGCTTTTAACACACCTGCGTTGTCCCTTTCATTTATTTAAACATGAAATAACAGGTTAAATGGCACACACACAATGTGTAAAAAATTAACACATCATTTTTTACAGTGTAGAAGACATCTCGGCTTGGATGAAGAAACACCACCTTCAGCTAAACCAAGCTAAGAAAGAGCACGAGCTCTCTATTCAACTTGGCAACACAACTATTACTCTAACCAAAACTGCCAGAAACCAATTATAGGCCTACAAACAATTGCAAAAAACAATCGATTCGCTTCACAAGACATTAAAGGCTCTCTAAGCGAATCTGCGAGACGTTAGTTATTGTTGACGTTTGAAACTGTTTTCAAACAGTGAAAACCACAAAAGTGTTGTATTTGTGTTTTTAAGAATATTCAATTATTGTCTTTTATTTGAAAACAATTTATTGTATTTCTTTTAAAGAAAGAAAATATAAGTATCCAAAGGGATCTATTTTTATGTGACTTTTCCTGTTTTAAAGTTAATTGAGTAGTGTTTGCTCCAGGCCAGCAGGGGGCAGTGTCGGGTGACAGGTTTACTGTAGCTGCGTGAGTTGTGAGTTTCTCATTACTGCAGAGAGCTCAAACCTGAACGCTGTCTCCTCGTTTCTCTCCTGTTTTACAGGTGGGTAAATGTACAAAAACACATCAGGTGTAGAATTTGGTCATGCTGAAATGTAAATGGGATAAGGGTGGACTGTTTTAGTGAAATAATTTTCATCAGAGTCTGTTAATGATTTTGTTTATAATGAGTTTGAAACGAGTCAGTTCAAAACACACACTTTCTCATGTACATAAAGCATATGATGATGTTTTTTGAGCTTGTAAGGTTAACAGATATGATTAACTCACTGTTTGTTAGTTTTTCACCATTGGTTGAAAATGTTTTTGTTTAATAAGTCTATACAAAAATGTTTACCGTTTAAAATGAAGTTTAAAGTTACCCTTTTATTCACTTTATTAGTTTTGAGCATGATTTTGCAGTACTGTATTAACATGATACTGATAAAATACTGTGAGTGAAAGATTCCAAGTATCTTTAAAAATAGCTGGTGGATATTACCATTGTCTTTGCATTTCATTTTGATAAATAGAGTAAAATACAAGCACAAAGAGTAAGTAAACATGTATTTGGGGCAAATAGATTTATTTTATTATGGATTTTGTGATGACATAGAAACTGAAAATTCATTGTTATGTTAAAGAGACACTGAACATGTAATATGTGAAACATAAAATGACTCTTAACAATAGAGGTGGTTGCTGAAGGAAATTCAGAAAATAAATTACTGCAGAGAGCTCAAACCTGAACGCTGTCTCCTCGCTTCTCTCCTGTTTTACAGGAATTAATCTGTTCTTTACAGTGCCGTTGCTACGGTACCTGTTACAGATTTTTGGTGGCCCGTACGGGGAACGGCAGCATATGCGTAGGCTACAAGCACAACCAGAATCAGCAGTGTAATGTTCCAGGAGCTGACGCCTCTTCCCGTCTTGAAGTTAAAGGAAGATTGGGTGTTACATGTGTGAGGCCAGTGTTTCACCTCATCTCTGGATCGTGAAGATACAACCTACCTCAACCATCCACCATCTCAGATGCACAGGCCCTGTCTTCACCAGACCAATTGCCTGTGAGGTTACGACTGTGCTGCACACGTGGAAGACTAAGAGCTACTGGTGAAAGTGCTACCCGGGAGAGCAACCAACTGTGAGGAGAAGGGAAAAGCAGTCATGGCAGACGCTGAGAGAAAAGGCTTGGTGTGGAGCATCAAGAAGAGTCTAATCATGCTGACGGCCAATGAACTTTTCCAACTAGCCCAGAGTGTTGGTCCTGTGCCAGGGAAGGATTCATCTAAGCTTTAGATTGGTGAAGAGGAGGGCTGCTTTGAGTACATTCTAGCTTTTATGAACAGTGACACTTTGTTGGAATCTGAGGATTCAGGTATGGCCGTGTTGTTAGAGCTTAATGATACTGTAAATAATGTCATTGAGGTTCGTTTTGCTCAACCAAAAGCAGGTGCAGGGGATTATGTGCACAACATAATGTCAACCACCCCAGTACTGGGTGAGGATATGACAGTAGGTCAGCCAGAGACAGCTACTGATAACCTGACAACTGCTAACGTGACAGCCATTGGTTCTAATACTAATACTACCCACACAGCTGCGGTTAGCGTAGCAACTGCTTCACCAATCACTAATCCCCTTCTCACACATACTGATGTCAAAACTACACAGAACACTGACACAGAGTTACAGAGAATGCTTTCTAGCTACGCTGAGCTTAGCAACAAAGTCCTACAATACATAAACAACCCCACATCATCACCTACGCTCACACCTACGCCAGTACAATCTACACTACAATATAACAACACTCACAAACCTGAACAACATCCACAAGGAAGACATGATCGAGTTGTCCCCCTTCGAGACCTTTCACTGCTTCGTCGTGAGTTCAAGATTCAAGGTGGACAGATTGGTGATCAGAGCTCAGATTTAAGCTACAATAGCATATGCAGACAAATCGATGAAGGTGTTAAAGAACGATTCAGTGAGACTGAGATACTGAGAGGCGTTCTCAGAGTCATTAAATCTGGAAACTTTAAAGACATGCTAATGCACAAGGATGATTTAACAATAGACGAGCTTAAAGGCTTTCTGCAGTCCCATTTAGGTGGGCGAAGCAACACAGAACTCTTCCAAGAGCTTATGTGCACAAAACAAAACGACGGTGAAACTCCGCAACAGTTCTTATACCGTGTAATAGGTCTCAAACAAAAGATCCTGTTTGCTTCAAAATACGCTGACACAGAAGTGAAATACAATGCAAACACAGTTCAAGACATTTTCCTACACGCCATATATCAGGGCCTCAGCCATAAGCATAATGACATACGTCGAGAACTTAAACCATTCCTCTCAGATAGCAGTGTGACTGACGAGACAATTCTAAAACAAATGATGAAGATAACAAATACTGAGAATGAGAGACAGAGACGTCTGGGGTCAGCTGTGAAGCAAAAACAAGTAAGCGTGCATAGCACAGAGCTTGAAGTTGCAGCAGTACAAAGCAGCAGCACAAAGAAAGACGGACAAGATAAACAGCCAAAGGCTGATGCACTCCAACAGTTAACTGAGAAAGTAGAGGAGTTAATGAATAAAGTTGAACTGCTGCAACGGCCACAGTGGATTCAAAACCCAGAATCTTGCCATCATTGCCAAGTCAAAGTGGATCAAAAGAAAGCCAGATCAAATAGCTGTGCTAATTGCCTCGAACAGAATCGGCCAGGGTGCACTCATTGTTTGTACTGTGGTGAAGACGGCCACAGAGCAGTAGGCTGTTTGAAGAAGCCCAAGCGTTCGGAAAACTGGAGCCGGTCCCTGCCACGGGACAAGTAGTGACCGGGCTCCACGTTCAGTCCCACAGTGCTGAGTGTAACGTATGGTGCTCTGCTAATCATACAAAGACAAGTCTAGCTAATCAGAGCTCAAAAGAAAACCATGAACAAGTCAATCTCCAATCCCCCCTTTCCCTACCGACCCAAACAAGTAGGCGCCTGGCCAAGTTTATAGGGGCCAAAGCCCTTGCGCGATGTGACCTTAATGGCTTGACAGTCAACGCCTTACTAGACACTGGAGCTCAGGTGAGCATGATTGACAAAAGCTGGAAAGAGAAATATCTACCAGACGCACCCATTAGGCCACTCAGTGAAATATTTGATGAGAGAGAAGAGCTGGAAGTGCACGCTGTAAATGGAGAAATCCTCCCTTTTGATGGCTGGGTCCTCATTGCAGTCCGCTTCAGTGGAAATGGTGCTTTTAGCCAGTCTATCATGGTGCCTTTCCTCATCTGTAACATCCCGCTGGCACAGCCACTACTTGGATTTAATGTGTTAGAGGAAGTGATTCAAAATCGGCCAGCAGAACTTGTTCCAGCTCTCACCACACTCCTTTCTGATGCAATATCTGTCCCTGCTGATAAAGTTGAGCTGCTGGTGAACTTCATTCAGGCTGACAAACCCTCCATGTACCAGAGAGTGTTAAGAACTGGGAATTATGACACTGTTTTCCCAGCTGGCCAAGTAGCCTGGGTTAAGTGCCAGATCCCATCCGCGGTAGCTCAGTCAGACCCTCTCCTCTTGTTTGAACCTGATGGAAACAGTGCACACCTCTCAGAGCTTGAGATTGAGGAGGGCCTACTAGAAATACAGACTGCAAAGAGACCTTATGTCATTATACCAGTGAGGAATAACACTAAACATTCAGTAACTATTCCAAGGAAGACAACTCTTGGCAGCATCCAGACTGTGGCTAGGGTGATTGAGGCCGATCCACTAGAGAGTTCTAGGCCCAGAGGAGTAGTAGTTACCGCAGTCACAACACCAGCTGCTCAAACTGCTTCAGCCTTGTGGCATCCCCCTGTGGACCTCAGCCACCTTAGTGATGAGGAACAAGAGAAAGTCAAGGAAATGCTGTGGGAAGAATCAGCTGTGTTTGCGCGAGACAGTCATGATATTGGATGTATTCCTAGTCTACAGATGTCAATAACCCTCAAAGACGAGATTCCAGTGCAGAGAGCCTACTCCTCGGTCCCCAAACCACTGTTCAAAGAGGTGAAAGAGTATGTACAAGATCTGCTCATGAAAGGCTGGATTGTGAAATCAAAGTCCTCTTATGCTGCACCAGTGGTCTGCGTCCGGAAAAAGGATGGTACACTCCGCCTCTGCATAGATTATCGTCTCTTGAATCAGAAGACCATCCCTGATCGACATCCGTTACCTAGGATACAAAACCTGACTGATACCCTCGGAGGCTATTCCTGGTTCAGTATCCTCGATCAAGGAAAGGCCTACCATCAGGGTTTTATCGCCAAAGACTCCCAGCATCTCACTGCCTTCATTACCCCCTGGGGGCTGTATGAATGGGTTCGTATCCCATTTGGCCTTTCTAATGCCCCCGCGGCCTTTCAGCGGAGTATGGAGGAGATGTTGGGTTCCTTGAGAGATGATTGCTGTCTTCCATATCTTGACGACGTACTTTGCTATGCAAAAACCTTTGATGAGCACGTGGAAGGTGTCCGCAAAGTACTCCAAGCTCTTCAGAGACATGGGGTGAAACTAAGACCTGAAAAATGTGAGCTATTCCGACAGGAAGTGAGATATGTGGGTCGTCTTGTGTCAGCTCAGGGAGTGAGGATAGATCCCAAAGACCTGGATGCCGTGCGGTCGTTGACCAGTAGGACACCACAGACAGTGGGAGATGTGAGAAAGCTCACCGGATTCCTGGGCTACTACCGCTCCTACATTCAGGACTTTTCAAGGATAGCAAAGCCCATTTATGAGCTACTACAAGTCAAGCCAGGACACGCAGCTGTAGCACGTGGTAAAAGCAAAGGTCCACAATTACCATCCAGAACACCTGTAGAGTGGGCCACCGAACACCAGAAAGCCCTTGACCAACTCGTGTCTCTCCTTGTAAGCCCCCCTGTGTTAGCATACCCTAACTTCAACTCACCTTTCGTATTACACACCGATGCTTCAGACCAGGGGCTGGGCGCAATTCTTTATCAACACCAGGATGGCAAGTTGAGAGTTATTGAGTACGGGTCTAGGACTTTGACTGCAGCTGAGCGAAACTACCATCTGCATAGTGGGAAACTAGAGTTCCTTGCCCTAAAGTGGGCTGTGTGTGAAAAGTTTAGAGATTACTTATTTTATGCACCCCACTTCACGATTTATACAGACAACAATCCACTGACCTACGTTATGACCACAGCAAAGCTAAATGCAGTAGGTCATCGGTGGGTTGGGGAACTCTCCGACTTCAGATTTGACATAAAATACAGACCAGGAAAGTCTAACATAGACGCTGACACGCTGTCACGTCTCCCTTTGGACATTGAGGCTTATGCGGAGTCCTGTACCAAAGAGTGTACCGAAGATGTGGTTTGTGCAGTATGGGATGGAAGTAAAGTAGCCAAACAGAAAGATGTAGCCTGGGTGGCAGCTCTCAACATCTCCTCCCAAGCTGACCAGTCTCTCTCCTTCGATCACTTAAATGCAATTAGCCAGAGTGAGCTTGTGGAAGCACAACGTGCAGATGAAGCCATCAGTGAAATTATCAAGTTAAAAGAGGCTGGTACACCTTTAACTGATGAGATACGGAAAGCTGCTAGTGGAGCCACCAAAAGACTATTCCATGAATGGGGAAAGCTAGTTTTGGAGAATGGTCTCCTATACAGACGTGCTAATGAAAGAAAGCAGTTGGTGCTCCCTGCCAAGTACAAACACCTTGTTCTGAAGAAACTCCATAACGAAATGGCCCATGTCGGCACAGAAAGGGTACTTAACCTTGCCAGAACCAGGTTCTATTGGCCTTTTATGGCCAGAGAGATCGAGGACCACGTCACTAAGAAGTGTCCATGCATAAAATCAAAGAAGCCAGTTACTCATGTTCGCGCCCCAATGGGTAATATCACATCAAGCTCACCACTAGAGTTGGTGTGTATTGACTATTTACATCTAGAGACCAGTCGTGGTGGCTATGAATATATCCTTGTGGTCGTTGATCATTTTACAAGATTCGCTCAAGCTTACCCAACAAAGAATAAGAGTGGCAAGACTGCAGCTGAGCGCATCTTTAATGATTTCATTCTCCGCTTCGGATATCCATCAAAGTTACACCACGACCAAGGCCGTGAATTTGAGAATGAGCTCTTTCGTACACTTCAACAGCTGTCAGGTATCCGTCATTCAAGAACATCACCATACCACCCCCAGGGAAACCCTGCGGAAAGGTTTAATCGGACGATACTCCAGATGCTAAGAACATTGTCGGATAAAGAAAAGGAACGATGGAAAGATCAAATCCCACAAGTTGTACATGCGTACAATTGTACTCGGCACGAGTCGACAGGCTTCTCACCCTTCTTTCTTCTTTATGGCCGCCATCCCCGCCTTCCCATTGATTTACTATTCGGCTTGGTTGAAGGGACAGACTCTGACTCGCCAAAAGGATATGCAAAGAAGTGGGCAAAGCAGATGTCTGAAGCTTATCGAATTGCCAATGAGAACAGCAGACAGGCCAGTGCAAAAGGCAAAGTGCTTTACGACAAGAAAGCAAGAGGAGTGGTACTACAGCCTGGCGATAGGGTCTTAGTCAGGAACCTCAGTGAGCGGGGTGGCCCAGGAAAACTACGGTCATACTGGGAAAAGTCCATCTACGTTGTTAAGGAACAGTTCGCGGATAACCCAGTGTATGTAGTTCACCCTGAGTCTGGGGACAAGAGGAAGACAAGAACACTACACCGCAATTTGCTTTTATTAGTAAATGACCTTCCAGTTGAAGCTCCTCCATGCCATGACATTCCTGAAAAGAACACAAAGGAAAGTAAATGCCAGACTCGACGTACCAACGTGCTAGAACAGGCAGATCTGCAGGAAGAATCAGATTCAGACTCAGATTCTGATGATGACTCAGATGGCCATCGTTATTGGCTGAGGTTACCAACAGAAAGGATACAGGAGATACCCGCTGTAGCCCCACAACGACGAATTCCCAGCACTCTGGGTAGTCCAACTTCAGTACCTGTACAGGAAAAAGAGAGAGTTAGGATACAATACTTACCTGAAGCAGACCTGATGCCTGAAAACGACGCAGAGATGGAGGAACCCGCAGAGGACGAAGACCAGTCTGTTGTTGCAGGACCGGAGGAACAAGATGGATATGATGAGGCTCCAGAGCCCATCCAGGAGGAACAGGCTCCAGCCAATCCGGTGCCAGACAACCAGGCCGAGGTCAGGAGGTCAAGTCGGGACAGACGACCTAGACAGATTTTTACATATGAGAACCTGGGTCAGCCTTTACTGACAACACAAGCCACAGTTAATATGGCAAACACACACTTACAATCACCTACTTACACTACAACTCATACCACCCAACCCATGCACTCTCTTATCCCCTACCCAACACCAACCTATCCACTAAACTCATATTCTACCATTTACCCACTATTTACATACATGCCTTACCACCTAACATCACCACCATACCTATTACCAGTTCCTGTTGCCTGTTAAAAGAAAAAAGAGAGTTTTAGTTAAAAGATGAGCAGAAAATGGTGGGACCCATTTCTTTTTGCCGGGGAGTGTGTGACAACCACAAAAGTGTTGTATTTGTGTTTTTAAGAATATTCAATTATTGTCTTTTATTTGAAAACAATTTATTGTATTTCTTTTAAAGAAAGAAAATATAAGTATCCAAAGGGATCTATTTTTATGTGACTTTTCCTGTTTTAAAGTTAATTGAGTAGTGTTTGCTCCAGGCCAGCAGGGGGCAGTGTCGGGTGACAGGTTTACTGTAGCTGCGTGAGTTGTGAGTTTCTCATTACTGCAGAGAGCTCAAACCTGAACGCTGTCTCCTCGTTTCTCTCCTGTTTTACAGGTGGGTAAATGTACAAAAACACATCAGGTGTAGAATTTGGTCATGCTGAAATGTAAATGGGATAAGGGTGGACTGTTTTAGTGAAATAATTTTCATCAGAGTCTGTTAATGATTTTGTTTATAATGAGTTTGAAACGAGTCAGTTCAAAACACACACTTTCTCATGTACATAAAGCATATGATGATGTTTTTTGAGCTTGTAAGGTTAACAGATATGATTAACTCACTGTTTGTTAGTTTTTCACCATTGGTTGAAAATGTTTTTGTTTAATAAGTCTATACAAAAATGTTTACCGTTTAAAATGAAGTTTAAAGTTACCCTTTTATTCACTTTATTAGTTTTGAGCATGATTTTGCAGTACTGTATTAACATGATACTGATAAAATACTGTGAGTGAAAGATTCCAAGTATCTTTAAAAATAGCTGGTGGATATTACCATTGTCTTTGCATTTCATTTTGATAAATAGAGTAAAATACAAGCACAAAGAGTAAGTAAACATGTATTTGGGGCAAATAGATTTATTTTATTATGGATTTTGTGATGACATAGAAACTGAAAATTCATTGTTATGTTAAAGAGACACTGAACATGTAATATGTGAAACATAAAATGACTCTTAACAATAGAGGTGGTTGCTGAAGGAAATTCAGAAAATAAATTACTGCAGAGAGCTCAAACCTGAACGCTGTCTCCTCGCTTCTCTCCTGTTTTACAGGAATTAATCTGTTCTTTACAGTGCCGTTGCTACGGTACCTGTTACACGTAGCTAACTCCCAGAGTCGCCCAGAGAGCTATAGGTTTGCTAAATGGAAACGTGTTGCCGAGAATACAGCATTTAATTGCAAATGATATCCAGACAATAACAGAAAAAGAGAAAGAGAGACATGATTGTATATGCATTTTATCCATCCATTGCAAGTCATGAACACACACACACACGCACATGGGAACTATCACTGCAACACCCCAACAATCAATCACTTCATGCCAGCTGTGAGAATCAAACAATCAACCTTTGGGTTACACACAAGTCAGACTCTCTAACCACTAGACCACCACAATGCTTGGACAAAACAAATCTGTGAATCCTGCTCACTTTTTCCAATCTGTGTGAGCTTTCTAAAACCTTTATTTAGGCTTCTTGATGCCATAACGTTGTTGCTGACATTTTATATGGTATATACATGGCACATCATGTATATGGCTGTATAAAATGCTGTGTAGAAAGTGTCCTAAATTTTAGCCTATATGATCATTCCTATACTATTTCTTACAAATTATAGGTAAGAAGGGTGACATTTTACTCTTGGGCCAATGTTTTCCAGACATGTGTGCTGTCCTGCTGTAACAAAACGAGTGTGCCGTTCCCCTAAAGTTATGACCGTAGTATGAGCTCACAGTGAGTGTGGTATGACCTCACATTGCGACCAAGGTATGAGCTCAATATGAGTGTACCATGATGACCTCACATTGTGACCATAGTATGAGCGCACAGTGAGTGTGGTATGACCTCACATCATGTGCTATGTTCTAGGGCTGTCACTTTTGAGAAAAATCTAATTCGAACGGATTTCGAATATCATGCAATGTATCCGAATATATTCGAATATCTAGGCGCCGCCCCCCCCCACGCACATCAAAAACCCACCGTAATGGAGATTCAATCACAAAATTATTAACAGTGACAGTCATAAACAGGGTTGTCTGGATTACTTTTTTACTTAATGTTTGAAACAGCAGGTTATCAACTTATGAATAACAAACTTATATATATATATATATATATATATATATATATATATATATATATATATATAAACAAATTATTCAGAACAGTTACAAACAATAACGTGACAACTTAAATAGCAGCAGGAGTATATAGGCAGACGCAAACGGAATTCGCGCCCGCAGATTTCGGCAGAAAACTCCACAGATTTAATGCCCGTCATTGACAAGCACACATATCCCGCGCTTGAGCGTGTTTGTAAGAAGTAATCTCATTGACAACAAGCACACATAGAAAAGCCTATCCCGCGCGTTTGTGAGCCGTCATTCACAAGTACATTAACCCTGCGCGTGCTGTTTGCTTGCCTGTTTTCAATGATAGAGAGCACAAACCCTTTGATACTTGAGATGAAATTAAACTAACCGCTTTAAGCAGATCTCACTTGTCGTCAATGTGACGCGCAATAGTCAGCACATTATCATTTCAAATCCGTTTACAAGACAAATGCTGTTGTTGTTTAATATAAAGTTTACATTGCGTTGTAAAAATTATGAAATTATCTTCATACATGCTAATTTCATAATGCGAACGTATTAACACAAGCTTTTTATTCTGCTATAATATTTAACACTATAAACAATATGTCATTTTATATACAAACTATAATTCTATCTTGACATGCACATGAGGTTCATTTTGGTCCCATTTGATTCCCTCTCTTGCGCACAGTTGCCGTCGTCGGTCTCACTCTCAGCCTCCTCCTATTACGAGGTGCTACTGTAAAAAATGCGCTACACATGGCATTTAAAAAACCGGATGGTTTATTTATAGTTCGAATACGGATATTTCACGTCATGTTCGAATGCATATTTGAATTCGAATAAAAAGTGACAGCCCTAGAATGTTCACGATGTGAGGTGATAGCACACTCATTGTGCACTCATACCATGAACTCAACATTCTGAATTCACAATGAGCTCACACTGTGATTATCTCGGTATGAGAATGGTGTGACGTCATTGTGATCATCGCGTAATCTCACGTGTTGACTGGGCTGTAATTTCAGATCTGGACACCAATCACAGTGTTTTGCATCTGAACACAAATAAGACAAGATTAATTAGACTGCTCTGTATGCTTTTAAACCGTTCACGCGGTACTTTGATGCAATTGGCATTTATTAAAAATAATTTGTGATTTATTTTTTTTTGAAATGTTATTTTTAACAAAGTTTAGGTCTTCATTGAGGGCCTAAAGTGCCCTGACAGTTCGCTACTGGTGGAATCCAGTCTCCCAATAGTGATTGCCTTGCATTATATGAATCACAGAGCACTGGGATGTCTGCAAAATATCTTCTTTATTGTCCTACTGAAGAAAAAATGTCACAGACATTTTGTAACATGTGCAAACACACATAACCTACTCTTATAAGACTATTGGTACTGCATCTTAATGAAGCAATAATCAGTGAGACATTTCTAAAACACTGAATGTGTAGTAAAATTATTTAAATAAATTAAAAACAGAAGTATTTTCAATAGTGGTGCCAGACTGCACTACCCAATAGCATTTTTTTAATATATTTAGTTGGTCATATTAAATAATACTCAGTGGGGCGGTTTTTTGGACAGGGATTAGCTTAAGCCAGGACTATAGGTCTTAGCTTAATTAGGAAATATAACTAGTTTTAACAAACATGACTTACTTATGTGCATTTTGAGGCAAAACAAAGGGCACTGATGTATTTTAAGATATGTTTATATTTAGTCTAGGACTAGTCTAATTTCTGTCCTGAAAACCGTCCCCAAGTGTCATGTTTTGTAAAAAAATTTACTAGGACGTTTATATTAGGCCTACTGAAATCAATAAGTAAAAAAACACTTCTCACTTAAATGTAAGCAACTAGTTTGGTTATGTTTACCATATTTTATATATATTATACTCTTATAAACTTGATTAAATAAGTTTTTGAAAGCACTGTTACAGTATTCAGATAAATCTGGGACACCTGCCTTTATATGAGCTATTGAGCTAATCTGAAGGCCACACGAAGTTTGGAGGCCTGTAGTTATTGACCATGCAGAAAGTTGCCGACTTCTGCTCACTATGCGCCTTAGCATGCGATGACTTGACCCTCTGCTCTGTGATTTTACGTGGCCAACCACTTCGTGGCTTGCTGTTGTTCCCACGTTTTTAGAAGTACATAAACAGTGTAAGTAGCACATTATATGACAAGTTTTTAAAAACTGCCAAATGGTTTATCATATTAACCACGTGTCAACAATGTGATGCTGACAGGTGTTTTCTGAAAACAGCTGAATGTGTTAATGGCAGTTTAACAGGCTTACATAAGCAGAAATGGCAGCTCAAGCAATGATGAAGAAGCATATTAAAAACAATTAGATGTAATACATAAAGTGTTAATGTATGTTTGTAAAAACTGCCCTAATATAGCTAATGCTTAGTTCTGGCTTAATCTAAACCCAGTTCCAGAAATCGCCCATAAATGTTATAAAGATAAAGAGTATTTATATGTGCAATATTGAATAATCTCTGCTTAGTTGTAAAAAAGTTCAGAAAATCCGAATTTTATTCTGCATTTTGTTAATTATAATTGATTAATGATTTTTTTGTAAAATCTTTATAGTTTTATTAATTTTGTTTGTTTTGCTGTAGGCTTATCACATGAAAAAAATTTTCCTGATCTGCCTGCTTTCAAATTTGTACAGAAGCTACCTTCAGTGTGGGGTGAAAAGTTCATGTGCATTTTCAAATGAGTAAAACACTAGCAATTTTTGGTCTAAATGCCTTGGTCTTGTTTTAAAGAAAACACTTTTCACTAAAGTGACTGAAGTTGAAAATATTTAACAAAAGTTGTTATAGCAGATTACATTTATTGTAATAATAAAAAATTATTAAATATATTTTGTACATAAAATTATAAAAAAATTACATCAAAAAATGCTACAAAATTTAAGACATAAATCTCAAGGAGTTGTGATCCAAATTTCAAGTTAAAATAAAAAAAAATAGGTTTGTGTTACACTTTTAGAGGTTTTACCAACAATGGCCACTAGGTCTACAGTTTGCTGAACAATCTATCACAAAACAATCTATTACTGTCACTGCATTATTATTATTAAAATATTTTGAAATATGACTTGAAACTACATTTATAGAGCTTTCCAATGATATACTGTACAATTTGTCAATATTTTTGTAGATCTATAGGATATAGCGCTATAAATATATGTTAGGATTGAACCAGGGTGAATGTAACGCTGGACGAAAGTAACAAAGTGATTTTCTCCAAGCCCTGATTACATTTGCATTCCAAACTATGACACAACCCTTGACAGAGCTGACAAATATGGTGTTAATTTGTCACCGTTTTGGTCCAGAAAGCTGTTTTCAACCATGATAAGTAAATTTCAAAAGCGGTCATTTTTTTCTCGTAACGCGTTGTGTTTCTCATTTCATGTGTTACAATGCTGATCAGTGTACAGGTTATTTAGTGGCTGCAACACATTCTGAAGTTTGACTTCTCAGAGTTTTTTAAAAAAAAAAAGTAAATATCTAAAAATTCTTAAATTTAGATGCTTTTTTAGAGCAAAATGACCTTTTAGACAAAAACTATACAATTTCAGTGAATTTGTGCTTAAAACAAGCAAAAATATCTGCTTATGGGGTAAGAATTTATTTTATGATCATTTAATTTAATTTAATTTTCATAGTGTGCATATTGTTGAATAAAATGTTTTATTCTCAATAATTCACGTTTGTACTGTCGGGTTGCTTTTGAAACATTTGATGAAACAGAAATTAAAAATGAAAATGTAATTTAATTATTTTTTGCAAAGAAAAACAACAAAATATGTTTGCAGTTACATATTAATGAGGTCATAGTCGTTTATATTTACTAAAAACAAGTGTAACACAAAAATCTATCTTCTTCTGTTGTGTTACTTTCGTTTCAGCTGACAGAGTCAAAATAACAATGCACTTCTTATGTAATGCAATGCTAACAGGAGTTAACTTACACACTGCAAAAAAATTATTTTCAAGAAAAAGTTTTCTTAGTTTTTTTGTCTTGTTTTCAGTAACAATATCTACAAATATCTTTAATTAAGATGCATTTTCTTGATAAGCAAAACGACCCAAACAAATAAGTCTAGAAATTTAAGTGATTTTGTGCATAAAACAAGCAAAAAAATCTGCCAATGAGGTAAGCAAATTTTTCTTGAATTTAGAGTTTAAGAAAAATTTTCAAGATTTTAACACCAGATATAAACACCAGTTGATTCATTTTCATGAGCTTGATAAGACGTTTTAAATGCTTTATGCATAGCTTATTGCAGAGATTCATAGTATTATGTATTTTTTTGTGTGAAATAATTTTGTCTCCCATTTACTTTTTAAGAGTTAAATAATGCCATGCCACACAACAATTGCAATGCTAACTTCATAAAATAAATAAAGTCTTGAATTTGCAGAGTGCAGTTCAGTGTATTTCATTTATTTTTAGATGTGCCTGTCAATCAAACATAAACACACTTATTTATTCTGATGTGAAAGGTACACATGGTTTCATCCACAGGTTCCCCAGAGACCCAAAGACCCTCTGCCACAAACACAACGCATACAATCTGAACCTTCAGAGCAAAATTCACTCATAGTTTAAATTAAAATTATTTGATTCAGTCAGCTTGAGATTAAACTTTTTTTTAAACCATTTTTAAATTTTATCATGTGGTATACAGTAGGACTATAGAGGTGGGGGGGATCAGGTGTCAGGTGGAATTCAATCAATAAGCATTGATGTCTTTTTAATTGACATCACAGTGAGGAACATTACATTGAAAAAAATAGAAAAGTAAGCTGAGAAAGGACCTGCTTTAAAGATACTAAAGCCTTCTCACAATGTGTCCTTTCACCAAGCAAAAAGCCTGCAAATACCTCTTAATTTAAAGACACAAAACATATAATCCACGGCACTATTTCTGCGTGCGTGTATAAAAGACTTTAATCAGTTGTGTAGATAAATGTTCACTAGATGGCGAAATAAGATCAGTTTAGTAAGACATGAGATGCAGCAATGAGCACATTATCACAATCCACACTGTGTGCTGGAGAAATTAAAGTTTGTATCCAGACTCACAGTTTCTGCTTTCTGTATCAAAATTACAGCATTACGGCATGTTTGAAAGTAGGAAGCTTTATTTCCTCTTTATCATCATCATTACACTCAGAGGAGAAACTGTTGTACTGCAGCTAAAAACATCTTTATTAAAGTAGACACAATGGTAAGACCAGCTCTTTTTAATGAGATTTAATGAGTAAACTTTCTTTTAGGTCCACTGCATGAATTTAATGTGGGGTGGGGGTTATGTTTTTAAGTGTTGTTTTCATGACACCCATATTGATGATTAAATTTGCCAAAGTTTCCTGTGGCCCCATTCATTTCTTATCCTGGTTATAGATCTGTACTTACATATTCATAGCTACCATAAACTAATTTGTCACTTTGTATAGAAAACGGTCAAATTAGTTTTGTGATTACTTTACAAATTACTTTTATCCTTAAGACCAATGAACAAAACTATGCAGGGTAAAAGAAAGTTGGACCCATGATGAAATTTGAGTTCACTTGCAATGAGAATAACACATGTTCCCCTTCGAGGGAACTCGAGCTGCGTCGCCGAAGCTACGCTATGGGAACGCCCTCTGCGTGATTGCGTCTGAAGCACGTATGTCAAATCAGTCCAATGGTCAAGTGACACGTCATAGGCGGGTGACGTGGGAACCAGGAAGCTATAAAAAGAGCACCCGGCAAGCCAACTTCAGCTCTTTGTGCCTCAGCAAGCGAGTGTGTGTCATTATCATGTCTAAGTCCAAACAAAGTTTTAAGGAGTGTGCTTCCCCGTGTCCTCGTTTCATTACGAGCGAGGACTCGCATCATCTCTGTGTTATGTGCCTCGGGGCACAACACGCACGATCGTCTCTTGAGAGGGGTGGTTGTGCACATTGTGATAGGATGCCGCTCCGTACGTTGCGCTCGCGGCTCGCACTCTTCGAGGAGGGTGGGGAGCCGCGTGTTCCCCACGGTTCTGGCCCCGCTGCTGCCGAGGCAGAGCGGAAGCTGCGATCGTGGGGATCACAACTAGATCTCGCGGACGAGCTTGAGACGGGTCTTCCCCTTTCTCAGCCTTCACCCGCGGGATCTAGTGCCCCGTCTCTGGATTCGGAAGCACGCGCTGCGGTTTCTTCCGCCCAGGGCGGGAGCCCAGATTTGCATTTATCGTCGTCCGAGGAAGTCGATATTATGTCTGTGGACGTGGTGGACGCTGAGGAGCCTTCTCATTCGTCCCCCGCGTTCGATGATTTGATGGAGGTTGTCACTAATGCCGTGGCTCGCTTAAAATTAGACTGGCCGGCGGAGACACAGAGCGCGCGTCCTCAGAGTATGTTAGATGAGCGCTTTTTAAAACAGAAACCTCAACCTTCGCGGCGCAACATGCCTTTCTTTCCTGATCTCCACAGCGAGCTGTCGAGATCATGGAAAGCTCCGTATTCAGCCCGTGTTCATACCCCTCACGCCACCATGTATTCCAACATTGTGGGGATGGGTGAGCACGGATATTTAACGATGCCCCGGGTGGAGCAGACGCTTGCGAGCTATCTCTCCCCCGCTGCGGCGTCATCATTAAAATCGCCTTCGCTTCCCACGAAACCGGTTAGGTTAACCTCATCTTTAGTGGGTAAAGCTTATAAGTCTGCAGGGCAGGCTGGGGCTTCACTGCATACCTTAGCTGTCTTACAGGCGTACCAAGCAGAACTGCTTGAAGATTTAGATGCCGAGGCGGGGGGTACATCTGATTTATTTAAAGGGCTTAATCTGTCCGAGCTTAAAACCTCAGATAGGGCTTTTCTCTTAGACGCGCCCGTTGCGCCCTCCGGTCTCTTCGGCGATGCCGTTAATACTGTCGTCGAGAGATTTGCGGAGGCTCGTAAGCAGTCGGCGGCGTTCGAACGCTATCTCCCCCGCCGTGCTCTTGATTATAGGGCTGCTGGGCGGGAGCAGCCATCGACATCATATAGAGCATCGCAAAATAAGCAGTACACAAAAAGCCAGTCTCGAGAGGCTGGTCCCCCTTATAGAAAATTTGGCAGCGTGGAAACTCCTGCCAAACGTGTCTCAGTGGGTTCTGCAAATAATAGAAAAGGGCTACAAAATTCAGTTTTGCAACCAGCCACCCCAATTCAACGGCGTGTTATCTACCATAGTGGGTGCTGGGCAGACTCTAACAATGGAACAAGAAGTAAAAACTCTCTTGTGCAAGGAAGCCATAGAATGTGTTCCTCCTCACAACAGGGAGTCAGGGTTTTACAGCCGCTATTTCATAGTTCCAAAGAAAGACGGGGGGTTACGTCCGATTTTAGATCTACGTCATCTGAACCGGTCTGTTGCAAAACTAAAGTTCAAGATGTTAACTATAAAGCAGATCGTCACACAAATCAGATCCGAGGACTGGTTTGTGACGATAGATCTAAAAGACGCGTATTTTCACATATCCTCCCGCAACACAGGAGATTCCTGAGGTTCGCCTTCGGGGGCGTGGCTTACCAATATCGGGTTCTCCCTTTCGGTCTATCTCTGTCACCCCGTACATTTACAAAGTGCATGGATGCAGCGCTGGCTCCATTACGACTCCGGGGCATCCGTGTCTTAAACTACATAGACGATTGGCTAATTTTAGCCCAATCAGAGAGTATGGCAGCGCAGCATCGAGATGCTGTGCTGACCCACATGAGAGAACTGGGGTTAAGGCTAAATGCAAAGAAAAACATGCTCTCTCCAGTACAGAGGACAGCTTTTCTTGGCGTTATATGGGATTCAACGACAATGCAGGCACATCTGTCCCCTGCTCGTGTGGAATCCATTCTTTTGGCTGTAGGCAGAGTGAAGTTAGGCCAGTCACACACTGTAAAACAATTTCAGAGGTTGTTGGGGCTCATGGCAGCAGCGTCCAATGTGATACCCCTTGGGCTGCTTCACATGAGACCGCTACAGTGGTGGCTCAAAACCAAAGGGTTTTCCCCGAGGGGCAACCCGTTCCGTCTGATCAAGGTCACGCGCAGATGTCTTCGTGCCTTAGATCTTTGGAAGAGACCATGGTTTCTCTCCCAAGGACTGATGTTGGGGGCTCAGTTCCGTCGAGTTACGCTGACAACGGATGCTTCCCTCACAGGCTGGGGAGCAACTATGGGGAGCCATCTGGCTCATGGATTATGGGGGGCCAGACAGCTCAGCTGGCACATAAATTGCCTAGAGATGATGGCAGTGTTCTACGCCCTGAGATGTTTCATCCCTCACCTGCGGGGCCATCACGTGTTAGTCCGGACAGACAACACGTCGGTAGTCGCGTACATCAACCACCAGGGGGGTTTGCGTTCACGCCCTTTGTACAAATTGGCGTGGCATATCCTTCTGTGGACACAGGGGAAGTTGCTGTCCCTCAGAGCAGTGTACATTCCCGGGTGTCTGAATCAGGGAGCAGACGTCCTGTCGAGACAGGGGCTGAGGCCCGGGGAGTGGAGGCTCCACCCTCAGGTGGTGGAGTCCATCTGGACGAGATTTTACCAGGCGGAAGTGGATCTGTTTGCGTCCAGAGAGACGACACACTGTCCGCTATGGTTTTCTCTCACACATCCAGCACCGCTGGGTCTGGATGCCATGGTTCAGCCATGGCCGAGGCTACGGCTGTACGCTTTTCCCCCGATCGCTCTGCTCCCGGGAGTTCTGGAAAGGGTTCGTCGCAACAACGTCCGCTTGTTGCTGGTTGCCCCACTCTGGCCGAACCGAATATGGTTCTCGGACCTGGTGTCCCTCCTCGACGGCTCACCTTGGGAAATACCCGTCAGGAGGGATCTCCTCTCTCTGGCGGGTGGCTCGATTCTTCACCCCCGCCCAGAGTTATGGAAACTGTGGGTCTGGCCACTGAGGGGGCCAGACTCATAGAATCTGGTCTCTCAGCTGAGGCTGCTGAGACCATTCTTCACTCCAGAGCTCCCTCCACGAGGAAGCTTTATGCCTTTAAATGGAGAGTCTTTACTTCCTGGTGCAGCAAACACCTGCATGACCCTGTGAACTGCCCAATTGGTACAGTCTTGGAGTTTCTGCAGGAAAAGTTCACAGCAGGGTTATCTCCTTCTACACTGAAGGTGTATGTGGCGGCCATCTCGGCTTACCATGTTCCTTTGGTTGGGCAATCCCTTGGGAGAGACCCGCTGGTGGTTCGCTTCCTTCGTGGCACTCGGAGGCTGAGGCCTGTAGTCCGACCCAGGGTCCCAGCATGGGACCTGGCCGTTGTGCTGGAAGGTCTGTCCTTGGCTCCGTTTGAGCCCATTGAGACCGTTCCAGTCAAGTTTGTGGCACTTAAGACAGTACTTCTGTTGGCAGTCACTTCTCTGAGGAGAGTGGGTGACCTTCAGGCCCTGTCGGTTTCCCCTACGTGCCTTGAATTCGCACCGGGGATGGTTAAGGCTTTCTTGTACCCAAGGCCCAGCTATGTGCCTAAGGTACCGACTAATGTGCCACGACCTGTCGTACTTCAGGCCCTCTGTCCTCCCCCATTTAGGGATAGGAATCAGGAAAAGCTTAACTTGGTGTGTCCAGTGCGAGCACTGGATGCCTATGTTCACAGATCTTCTTTGTGGAGGAGATCTGAGCAACTGTTTGTGTGCTTTGGCTCGCCCAAGAAAGGCCTGCCGGTGACCAAGCAGACACTCAGTAAGTGGATAGTTGAGGCTATCTCTCTGGCTTATGAGACCACTGGACGGCCTTCACCCATCGCCGTCAGGGCTCATTCTACTCGGGGTATGGCAGCCTCCAAGGCCTTGTGGCTAGGGGCTTCAATGCAGGATGTCTGTGATGCGGCAGGCTGGTCCTCTCCGCTCACATTCGTTCGGTTTTACGAGTTAGATGTTGGTGCTACGCCTGGAGCCCAGGTGCTCATGTCTTAAGCTGTGCGCGTTTTTACACACAGACAGGCATTTGGTAG